>NW_026068021.1:574914-599193 GCF_014885135.2 Alexandromys fortis
GGGGGATTCTAGGCAGGGGCTCTACCACTGAGCCACACCCCAGCCCCTCACTGGGGGATTCTAGGCAGGGGCTCTACCAGTGAACCACATCCTCAACCCTTTTGTTATTTTTTATTTTGATACAGGGTCTCACTAAATTATCTAGCCTGATCTTGAAATTGATCTGTGGCCTAGACAGGTCTTAAACTTGTGACCGATCCTCCTGCCTCAGCATCCTGCATCTCTGGGATCACAAGTCTATGGTCATGGCATTTTTGGGATGCACACAGAATCACTGATGTAACGGCGTAAATGAATGCAAACAGATTGTAAAATATATACACAACTTTTATGTGGAAATTAGACTTACAGTACCACAGTTCCCGCGGAGAACAGGAAGCAGAAGCGCCGGCCTGCCACAAGCCCGGCAGATTTATAGGTGGACACGCCCCCTAAGGCTGGGCTTAACCCTACACACCGAGGTCTTTCTTTAGGTAAGTGTGGGCTGCTCGTGTGCTGGTGTGGGGGTACAAGTCAGATTCTGGGAACAGACACCTGGGGCTTCAGGGGCTCCCCTTCCTAGGGGCCATTTATAAATGACTTGGTCCTCCTGCATCTCCCAGATTCTCAGTTTCATGTAAGGATGCCATGTGACCAGGAAGCAGAAGTACTCCCAGTGTCTGTAAGTTTACAATATACACATTGTTTATTTAAAACAGAAACAACTGTTCAACTATGAACAACTCTCCGGGAATGATAGCATGTGCCTGAGATCCCAGCACTTGGGAGGCTGAGGCAGGAGGATTGTGAGCTCAAGACCATTACTGAGTAATAGTGAAACTGAGGTTGGCCTGAGTTATCCAGAAAGATCCTCTATCCAAACAACAATAACAACAACAGTGGCCAAATGTAGTTATCCAATATCAGTTTTAATGACTTAACATAAAACTACAACCAAAACTTAATTTCAGAAAATGGGAGGGTCGGCCACATGGCTGAGTGGTTAAAGAAGCTTGTCGCCAAACCTGACATCTTGAGTTTGATTCCTGGGACTCACAGGGGAGGAGAGAAACGATTCCTCAGACTTCTGCCTGTGTCCTACCATCACCACATAAAATAAATAAAATACAATAAAAATGTAAAATAAACCTAAAAAGGAGAGGAGCCCGATGACAAACCTTCAGAACCGGGAACAGGAACGAAGGCTCTACACGCAGTGGGAAGATGGTGTCGGAGGCGAGTGGATCCCACACGGAGGGCAGCAATATCTTTTTCCTTACCATTTCCTTTTGTAGTTTTGAGAGAGGCTCCTACCACGTAACTCTCTCCTCTACCCTGGATGTTGGGATTACGGATGTGAACACCACACATTTAGCCCTGTTTTGGAGTGAGCAGAAAGCCCACAGAGTTGCCCACTTCTGGGAAGAAGCATGTCTCCCCTGGAAGGAAGCAGAATCTGTGACAGCCCAGCCTCCAGCTTGGCTCCTGGCCATTTAGAATGAGCAGAGCTGTGCTAAACACAGAGTGCTGGGATAATTGGGAACAGATGAGGTGCGGCCTCTTGCTTTGACTGTTCTTGCAAAAAAAAAAAAAAAAAAAAGTAGCCTGTAACAATCATGTGGTGTGGGGAAGCCGCGCTAGGCAGGCGGGGTTTGCCAAGGGTGCCTTGTACCTATGGGTCATATTTTCCCCGCTCTGTAGCCTAGTGATGCTTCAGGGAGGGGAGGACAAGCTGGCTAAGAGTCTCATAAGGTTTGATTTTAAAAATTAACTCTAGATGACATCATTAGTATCCCTTTTTGGGGGAGTGAGGGTATGAGCATAAGTGTGTACATGGGTATGAGCAGAATCTTCATATAGGAAGAGGGAAGCTCAGTTGAGAAAATGCCTCCACTAGACTGGCCTGTAGACAAGCCTGTGGGTCTCTCTCTCTCTCTCTCTCTCTCTCTCTCTCTCTCTCTCTCTCTCTCTCTCTCTTCTTTTTGAGACCAGGTCACCCTATCCAGCTCGGGCTTTCATGGAACTCTCTTATAGACCAGGCTGACCTCACTCAGAGACCTGCTCTGCCTCCTAAGTGCTGGGATTAAAAGCATGCAGTCGCACCTTGCTAGCATTTTCTTGACTAATGACTGGTAAGGGAGGTGGTCCTGCCATGAGGTATAAACCACTAAGCAGTGTTCCGCTATGGTCTCTGCCTCAGTTCCTGCCTCGAGTTCTTGCTCTGAGTTCTCTCCATAACGGATCATAAGCTATAAGTCAACTAAACCTTTCCCTCCCCAAATGATGGTTGGCCATTGAGTTTTATCACAGCAACAGAAAGCCAGCTCGGACAGCTGACAACCAGCAAGGGCAGTGATCCTTCTGCTCCACCCTCCATAGCACAGGAGTTACAGGCACATGTAGCTTTTCTATGTGGGTGCTTGGGATTCAAATGCCCACCCTTTTGCTTCTCAGCACTCTTAGCCACTAAGCCACCTCCCAATCTCCCCTGACCTCCTTTTTAAACGTATGCCAATGCTATGAAACTAAAACAGCTGTCGATGTGAGGGGGCAGTAGCGGGGCTTGAACTCCGAGTTCCGAGCATGCGCAGCAACCATTACCAACTGCTCCCTCAGCTGTAGTTGGCAAAGCCAGACAGAGTTATACAGATTCACTGGCTCAAAAGCTCCCTACCCAGTCTCCCCCGGCTACCCCAATAACATTATGTAGCTGTTTCCTCTGAATTGAAACCTCTTGTAGAGAGAAGGGGCAGAGGCGAGAAGGCCCGGAAAACTCAGAGGAAACTTGTATGACTCAGGAAGCTCAAGAAACTTAGCATCACTCATGCTTCTCCCTGAGTCTAGAGAAGTGGTAAAGATCGTGAGGGAGAGAAGTCTCTGCAGTGGGGCTGCCTGCAAGCTGCACAGGGAGCTCCAGGTGCTCAGCCTTTGAGCCGCCCATGCTGGGAGTGGATTTTTTTTTAGATATATAGCCGCCTTTCCTCTGAATCTCCCATACTCCCCGAGGAACCCTGTGAACTCATCAGTTCCCCCATGAGACTTTGGTGAAACAGTCTCTTTGGTCTGTCATTGTGCCCCCCCCAATGTCACACAAGACAAATCAGTAGTGCCATTTATAGTCCTGAACATCAGAAAATAGACCCACAGGCACACAGATCATTTACCTGTGAAGTTTATCTGCTGCTCCTCCCAGACACGAATCATTGTTCAAATGACAAATTCAGGGAAGCTTGTCCTAAGGAAGGCCAGTGTCTGAGAAACCCTGCCCTCTGGTCAGAATTCGGATGATGGCTGGGTGACCTTGGGTATGCTGTGGAGTGGCTAGTGGTGACTGGACCGGCAAGGGCAGAACTCACCCTGCCTGTCTCCATAGTTAACAGAACTCTGATTTCGCCCATAGTTGTAAAGGTCTCAGAAGACCACTACAAGGGCTGGAGAGATGGCTCACCAGGTAAGAGCACTTCCTGCTCTTACAGACGACCTGTCCTATGAACCAACCCACATTCCCAGTTCCGCAAAGGGAAATTTCTGGCTGTATGTTGGGCATAGCAATTGGATGAAGCAGTGTTCTCTAGGTATAGATAGCAGGAGGGGGCATAGTAAAGAAGGTGGGGAAAACTGGAATTAAGGAACCTGGATTTCCTAGAGGGGAGGGGTTTGCCTTCTGCTGTTGATTGTGGGGGGTCACACAGGCAGGGATTGTGTACCCAAAGTACAGAAAAATGGCAGGCAAGATTTAGTTGCCATAAGGGAACTGATGAAGCAAGGGTAAGTTTTGTAAGGATGACAAATTTTGAGGGACAGGAAATAGGTAGAGAGTCAAAGGGACTAAACAGGAAACAGAAAGGCTTTCCTTCCTATCCAGTCTTCCTACCGTTAGCACCATCCACTGGAAGGACCAAAGAGTTAATTGGATGAACAAGGAGTAAGACTAAAGGCTCGGCTCCAGGAGTGCAGAAGCCGCTACAGAACAGCAAGTTTGGAGCTGGGCGAGGCTGTAACTTACTAACTGGGGGTGATTCCCAGTCTCTTGCCAACGTTTGTGGTTCCTAGTGTTCTTACCATGCAACTCAAATGATGTTTAATTTTGGCTTTTACGCTTTGCCAGCGCATGCGGTGGCAAGAGTTGGTTTTTCCTTCCATCATGTAGGTCCCAGGGATCAAACTCAGGTGGTCAGGCTTGGCTGCAAGCTGCCCACTGTTCAAAATTGCATGCCTAGAAGCAGGCCCATGGTGCCATACAATATGCGGGGTTCATTTTTTAGACAAACTAATCCTCAAGGTCATTGTGCTGTCCTGCACCTGCCTGTAGTCCATCAAAGTTCCCCTTGCTGTCTGTGAATCACCCCTACCCCCAACCCGGGAGGGTTCTACATACATCACATTCTGGTTCTCACAGATACTTACACAAGTCCATTGTTCTTGAATAGTTTTGCATTTGGATGTCTGTTTTATAAAGTGTTTGTTTCAGAATTTGGCCCATTTTTTCCATTGGGTCTTCTAGGTTTGTTTGCTTATTTGTTTTTCTGTTACTATGGTTGTCACCTGGCAGAGCTAAGGATGGAACCTGGGGTGCTGGGCTTGCCAGGCAAGGACCCTGTGCTTTCTTAGTGACAGGATTTGAAGAACCGGAAGACAGCTCTTTGTTAGTAATGATGTGCTGTTAAAATGGACCTTCTGCCATCTTCTTCCATGAGTTTGATTTTCAGTTTTTTGTTGCTGTACTTTCATGAAAGATTAAAAAAAATCATTTCTTTTGTTGTGTGTATGACTCTACACATGTTCATGTATATATGCACATGTGTGCGTGTGTGTGCATGTGCATATATGTGCATATGGAGGCTGGAGTCACTCCAGATATTTTTCCTCAGGAGCTGTTCACCTTGTTTTTTTAAAAATTATTTATTTATTTTTATTTTATGCAAACTGTGGTTTTGCCTGGATGTATGTCTGTGTTGGGTGTTAGATCTTGGAGTTACAATTGTGAGCTGCCATTGGGGTGCTGGGGGATTGAACCTGGTCCTCTGGAAGAGTAGTCAATATTCTTAACTACTGAACCATCTCTTCAGTCCCCACTGTTTTTGAGGCAGACTCTCTCACTGGGCTGTGCACTTGCTTAGCCTAGGAGGGCTGGCCAGAGAGCCCCAGAGATCCGGCTGTTTCCATCTGCCCGGTGCTAAGATAGCAAGTGTTGGCCACCAGGTCCCACCTTTTGTTGTTTATAAGTGTGGTGCTTGGGATCCAGGTCCTCATGCTTGTGTAGCGAGTGCTGAGCACCATACAGAGTGACGAGCAATGTATGGAATGCTAGGAGCAGTAGCTGTGTGGGCACAGTGGAGGGCGAATTTCTTCAGATGGCTGTGCAGGCAGAAGGGAAGGAGACACAAAGTCTCGAGCTGCTATTCTTTCTGGTACACTGATTACATGTGGTGTTTGGGGAAGTGGGCAGTCACACCCACATCTTGTGCAGTCCTTCAGAAGGCCTGAGAGTTTTGACTGAAGTCACATGATGCCAGCTTGCTCTGAGGCCCTTACTGAAGTGTATCAGTGAGGAAAAGGCCTTATTAAAGATGGTTGTTACCAAGCAACATCTGGGATGTCAAGGACGGGATAAGAAGAGCTTAAATGGGGAGGGACGATGTTTGAGAGCCATTCTGGCTTCTGTGTAATTTCACCTTAAAACACTGTGTCTCTCAGTGAGAAGCAGCATGAGTTCACTGGAGGGAATCAGGAGCGCAGACACAATGAGAAATGAATCTCCAGCCTCCATGGTGGCAGCATGGGGACTTTTGGATGGGTGTGGCAGGGTGTTCACTTGCTGTTTGACCCAGCACATGCTAGGATAGCCCATTTACACACCTGGGTTGCTTAATTTGTGTGCCAACTCCGTGGCCCTGTGAACTAGTAAAACCCTATTTCTGAGTGATTTTCTAGAATTGATTAATGTTTTAGATTATCTTTTATGTGCTCTTCGAGTATTGTATACATGTGCCAGGGATGATGGTTGATGCCTTTAATTCTAGTCCTTGGGAGGCAGAGGCAGTAGATCTCTGTGAGTTCAAGGCCAGCTTGGGCTACATAGTGAGTGCCCTGCCAGACAGAGACACATAGTGAGACCCTGTTTCAAAAAATATCATGTGGCTGGGCGGTGGTGGCGCACACCTTTAATCCCAGCCCTTGGGAGGCAGAGGCAGGCGGATCTCTGGGAGTTCAAGGCCAGCCTGGTCCACAAGAGCTAGTTCCGGGACAGGAACCAAAGCTACAGAGAAACCCTGTCTTGGAAAACCAAAAAAAAAAAAAAAAAAAAAAAAATCATGTGGTGTGGGAAGTCCTTCTGTATATGTGTTGCTTTTATTGGTTAATGAATAAAGAATCTGCCTTGGCCTGTGATAGGTAGAGTACAACTAGGTGGAGAAGACTAAACTGAATGCTGGGAGAAAGAAGGCAGAGTTGGGGAGATGCAATGGAGCCACAGAGGGGAAGGACACAAATCACCAGCTGGAACCTTGCTGGTAAGCCTTGAGCCTCGTGGTAAAATATAAAATAATGGAAACAGTATATTTGATTCTATAAACTGCTAAGCTAAAACAACATACACATTTTAAAGGTATCATGACTTCAGAATTTGGGACTAAGGATATGTTGCTTTGGAAAAGAGATTCTTCTTTTGTTTCCACAGAGGATGAAAACCTCTGGATTGCTTCCAGACTAATGTAGTTTGATGGACAAATACCCCCCAAATGGTTGCCGTGAACACCCCTAAAAACTACTTTGCCCAACAAAAAGCAGGAAGCAGTTTGGAGAGAACTACACCCACATCCTCAAATATTGTTTATGTTTGTTTCCATTTAAAGGAGGATATGCTATAGAGATTTGCATTGGTATGGATCTTGGTTTATTGATACAAATTTAAGATCAATTTTGTACTGTCGTGGTTTGAATATGAATGGCCCTGATAGACTCATAGACTTGAATGTTTAGTCATCAGGGACTACTTGAGAAGGATTAGGAGGTGTGGCCTTGTTGGAGGAGGTGTGGTCTTACTAGAGGAAGTCTGTCACTAGGGGAGGGCTTTGAGGACCCAAAAGCATAAGTCAGGCCCAGTGGCTCTCTCTTCCTGCTGCCTGTGGATCAAGATAATAGAACTCTTAGCTACTTCTCCAGCACCATGTCTGCCTATACCCCACCATGCTCCCTGCCATGGTGATAATAAAATAAACCTCTGAACTGTAAGCGAGCCCTGATTAAATGCTTTCTTTTACACGAGTGCTGTTGTCATGGTGTCTCTTCACAGCAACAGAACAGTGACGAAGACACCCACTGGCTCTAATTATTGCTGCCAGCTGGAATGCTGACCGATTTGGCTGGCTTGTGAAGGAGACCATAGCTGAAGTGAGTTCATGAACACAATAGGCATGTCATGTCCAGAAAAACAGCATCTCACACTCTCCTCTTCCTCCTCTGCCTCCCACATCCTTTATTCCTCCTCCCCTGTGATGCTCCCTAAGCCCTCAGGAGGTTGATGTGGATGTCCCATTTAGGGCTGAGATGAAACAGTTGCTGACTCTCAGTGCTCGGACCAGTTCTGAGCCTCTGCATCAACTGCTGCTCATTGCAGAAGGGCTTTCCTGGCGAGGGCTGAGCGCAGCATTCATCTCAGAGTGTATTAGCCACTCTTCTATTGCCATAAAACACCATCACTGAGGCAGCATACAGAAGGAAGGACTTATTTGTCTTACAGTTCCAGAGGTCCAAGAGGACGTCACGGTGGGGGACAGTGGCAGCAGGCTCCCAAGAAAACCATGGCCCAGCCAGCCTGTGGGAGGCTGAGCAAATGCTACCTCATGAGACTACCCTGAAATGAATTTCCCAGGTATTGGAGACTTTGGAGCAATCCCACTTGTATATGAGAGACATACTCAGAGAGAAGGGATTCGGCTCAGGAATCGTCATGAGCTGATACATGTTCAGTGCAAGAGCCTAGCTCTCCTCTCTTCTTCCAGTCTCAACTACCTGGCAAGACGAAAGGAGTGGGCCCAGCTTGGCTCCATTGCTGAAAGGGACGATGGGGTGGAGAAGGGCTCGGCAGTTAAGAGCACTTGGTTCTCTCTGCGAGAGAACCTTCCAGATGTAGGGAGTCAACACCGTCTTCCGGACTGTGCAGATACTGGGCTCACATGTAGACATGCACACACAGATACATAAAGTTGTTTTAAGAATAAAACAAATCGAAGGTGAAGAGCAGAGGATACTGATGTCGGCCTTCCGTCTCCACATGCACACAGAGAGAGGCGCACCTCCTCACTTTCCCATAACGCTCAAGAAGCCAAACATGAGATCAATTGATGGCTGAGCAATAAAATATTAGTTATTAGTTAACACTGACCATGCAGGGAGTCGAAGACAAGCTGCGACTTAAGGTCACATTTGAAGTAAGGAATGGAATTTTTGTTTCCATTTATTTTATCTTTCTATAATTTTTTTTTCTCTCTTCAGTTCTTTAAGAAGTGGGATTTTTTTTTTTTTTTTTTTTTTGCCTTTGTTCGCATTGTGGACCTTAAAAAAAAAGAAATCATTCAACCAGGTCTTTTTGATTTCTAAAAGGACAAGGGAGGGGTTGTATGCAGGCGAGGGCCCTCACTCATCCACACGGCTTTCCTGGAGTTCCCAGGGCTGCTGGTCACGTCCCCCACCCCCACTCCCTTCCTTCCAGGCAGACTTCTCTTGTTTGTTTGTGTGAGTCTGGGAGGCCCAGGCATCTACCCTGTTGGCAAGAGAGAGTACTTGTGGGGCTGAAATCTTTCTGCTTGGATCTCTGCAAAGTTCTTCCTGCTTAGAAAAGAGGTTTTGTGTGTCTGCCCCCTCCCCATTTTTTGGCCTCTGAGGCACCAGGGAGTGATTAATAGAAGGGCTACCTCAAGATTTCAATAGGGCCCAGCACGAGCTCCCGGGGCCGGCAGGGCCTTTGTTCCACAGAAATCTGTGATAAAGCCCTGATGGCTGCCTGCTCGCAATCCGAGGTCCTCATTCTGTCGGTGCCAGGCCAGTCTCACGACCTGAGCAGCTTGCGAAGGTCGGGGCTGGAGCCGGGGCACCAAGATCCTTGATTTCTTTTGTGAGACCCTGCAGTGGGAAGATCATGCATGAGGGCGGAGCTGGTCGCCGGGCAAGTCTTCGGTGAGGGCGAGAGGAGGCTTCTTCCCCGGGTGTCTGGTGATGGAAGTGTGCCAGAAAAGACTAAGGCCTGTGAATCTGTGAATGGGATGCAAGACACAGGGCTCAGCCGCTGCTAACCTCAGACAGGGTATGAGGTCCACGACAGAAGCTGCGGCGCGAGAGGGACCTTGGCGTGTTGGAGCTCATGGGAAGCAATGAGACTGAATGGCATTAGACAGGAAGGGGACATTCATCAGCAGGTGGGATGGGTCCCTTGGGGGCCATCAGAAGGTTGTTATGGCCCCATGAAAGCAAGGATCAAATGGAACATGTTAAAATTCTCATTTTTATAGTGCTGAAGATTGAACCCAGGGCTTCCAGCAAGCCCCACAGGTGCTCTACCACTGAGCCACACCCCAGCCCCTCAACTGGGGGATTCTAGGCAGGGGCTCTACCACTGAGCCACACCCCAGCCCCTCACTGGGGGATTCTAGGCAGGGGCTCTACCACTGAGCCACACCCCAGCCCCTCACTGGGGGATTCTAGGCAGGGGCTCTACTGCTGAGTAACAGCCCTATCTTCTTTTTATTTTTCTTTTGAGAAAAGGTCTCACTAGCTACCTGGGCAGGCCTTGAACTCCCTCTGTCACCTGGAATTTGCTGTCCTCTTGCATCAGCCTCCAGGGTAGCCGAGATGTTAGACCTGCACCACCAGCCCCAGCTCCTTCTTTGACTTGGTTCCATGTTGGCCTGTAGACCCTCAGAGAATCCTGTCTGTGGCCAGGGTGGGTCTCCTCCCTCACCTGCTGTCCCGTGTCCTCTGGGAACACCCTCATGGAAGTGGGCTTTACTCATCTCCCGGACGTCTCGGCATCTGCACTCTCTTTGTATGTGTGTGTCCATGTGTGGGGGTGCACACAAGCCTGCAAGTGTGTGTGCGCACGTGTGCCCTAGTTAAGGTTACTGTAGTGGGGATAAAGCACCATGACAAAGCAAGCTGGGGAGGAAAGGGTTTAATTGACTCACATTTCCACAGCACTGTTCATCATCTAAGGAAGTCAGGACAAGAACTCGAACAGGGCAGGAAGCTGGAGGCAGGGGCTGAATTAGAGGCTGTGGAAGCTAGTTACTGACTGTAGTTGGATTTTCTTTGGGTCGCCACTCTGCTCCCAAAAGAAGACACAGACTTATCACTATGAATGCTTGGCCTAAGCTTAGTTAGCTCTTTTAACTTAATTTAACCTGTTTCTCTTCATCTACAGTTTGCCTCGGGGCTTTTAACCTTTCATTCTGTAAGACCTACTTTCCTGCTTCCTCTGTCTGACTGGCCCCTGGTGTCTTCCTGGTGTCTCTTTTTCTTTCTTCCCTGAGCCTAAATTCCTTTTCCTACTTACTCTCCCTGCCTGGAAGTCCCGCCTATACCTCCTCCCTGGCAATTGGCCGTTCAGTTCTTTATTAGACTTATATGGTGCCTTAGGCAGGCAAGGTGAAACAGCAACACATCTTTACATGGTTAAACAAATATTCCACAATATAAACAAATGCATCACATCTTTACACAGCTAAACAAATATTCTGCAACAACTGGCTTGCTCCTCATAGCTTGCTCAGCTTGCTTTCTTATAGAACCCAGAACTACCAACCCAGGGATAGCATTACCAACAATGGCTGGGGCTCTTCCTCAACACTCATTAAGAAAATGCCCTACAGGCTTGCCTATAGCCTGAGGCATTTTCTTAATTGAGGGCCCCTTCCACTCTGATGATTCTAGATATGCCGAGTTGACATAAAACTAGCTAGCATCATGTGTAAAGAGACGAAAGGACAACCCCAAGTCTCAAGTGTCCTTCCTAAGGTGCTGTCCACCTAGTGTTCATTTTGGGACAGTGTCTCTAATTGTCCTGGAAATGACCTATTATGCTAGGTTTAACAGCCAGGAAGCCCTAAGGGACCTGCCTGTTCCTGTGTGCCTAGCTCTGGGATTATAAGCATGATTCATAACACCAGGAGGCTTTTTAAAGATGGCTCTGGGGGCTGAACTGAGGTCCTCAAGCTTGTAAGGTAAGCGTTTTATCAACTGACCTATCACCTCAGCCAGAACTTTGTATGCTGATCAGTACGGGAGTTTTGAGCTGCTCTGTCACCCCGTCCTTAGAAAACTGGGTGGTTCCCCTACTCCTGGGGAGCAGTTACCATGCTGATGCTGAATTTAGTGTTGGGGCCCCATCAGAACAGCTCAGAACTTGTGGACTCAGGTGGCACTCCTGCTTCAGCCTCCAGAGTAGCTGGTGTGTGCCCCGGCTCAGATTTTGCATGCAGAAGCCCCAACTCCCAGTTTCCTGCATGAGAGCACTTAGAAAGGGAAGGTGGTGGCATTAGAGTGACTGGCTCCAGTGGGGCCAAATCTCGACTCTAGACTTCCTGTCTCTACAGGGAAGAGAAAAATGTCTGTGGTGTCTGTCTCCTGGTCTGTGGTATTGGTCACAATGTGCCTGTGGACCACAGTGCCCACTGAAAGCGGTTCTGAGGAGTGACTACTTGAAAAGCAACTGGGGCCAGCGCAGGGGAGATCTCATGGGCTTCAGCCATGGCAAAACGCCAGCCATGGTGCCTCTTCCACTGAGGACCCAATGTGGAATCAAGTGATTGCTGGTGGATGGCGCCACAGAGGGTCTTTATAGTGTTACACATATGACAGACTTTTTCTGGAGAGATACAGCATACACACACACATGCGTGTGTGCGTATATACACCCACACACACCCACATACACGCGTCTACTCACCCCACATTCCAGAAAGGGAACCCACAACAGACCAAAGTAAGAACCATACCAAAGTTCAACCTGTTTTTTTTATCGGGGTCACTGACTGCAGCATGGGTGAGGGGTCGCTTACAGGGGTAGGGATGACTCAAAAGCACACTCCTACTCGAAGATGACTGGCAGGCAGCTCCACTGAGAAATCTTGCAGTTTGGCTGATCAGTCCCCTCCCCCGCGGGCTGTTTCCTGCTACTATAGAGCTGGGGAAGGGCCTGCCACAGTCTTCCACCTCTGGAGTGTCAGGAGCCTCTCCCTCCCTCCTGGAGGGAGCAGCTGTAGAACACGACACACCAATGGTGAAGCAAGTGAGACAGAGGAGACAGCTAGATGGAGTTAGACAGGAAGGGAAGCTGGGCATGGCAGCTCACACCTGCAATTCCAGTACCCAGGAGAGAGAGGCAGGAGGATTTTGAGTTCGAGGTCAGCCTGAATACGTAACAAGATTCTGTGATTCAGGATCCTCCAAGGCCTGAAGATAGCCAGCCATGATTACTTAGAACTAGAGGTGTGGGAGGGTGGGCCTCCCACCTGGCACCCATTCCACAGGTGCCATTCAATCAAGGTCAAGCCGCCAGGCCCTTCTCTGGTTACAAGGACGTCACATGGCCACACTTCAGGATAGGTCATACAAAGTTGCAACTGGGTGTCTGTATATTTTATGTTGAGCCATGGTCTCATATATCCCAGTTTGGCCTCTCTTGCCAGGTAGCTGAAGATAATCTCGTACTTCTGATCCTCCATGCCTCAGCCTCCCCAGTGCTGAGATTAGAGGTGTGTACCCACCAGGCCTTGTCGCTTCATTTTGGCGGGGTTCTCCCTATACAGTCCAATCCAGCTTGGAATTTAAGATCCTCCTGGCTCAGCCTCCCAATTGCTGGGATTAGGGGTGTGTTACCAAGCCTGGGGTACTTGTTCACCAACTCTGTAAAAGTCAAATCTTTTTATAACAGGGTACAAAGGGCCGGTGAGAAGGCTCAGTTGATAAAGGTGCCGACTGATCTGAGTTGAGTCTCCAGGACTCACATGTAGGAGGAAACAGAGTCCAGCAAGCTGTCTTCTGACCTCCACAATAACTAATAAATGGTTAAAGTATTAGGAAAGTGCAAAACTTTAAAAAGGCAGCAACCGAAGAACCAATGAGCTGTTTAACCATCACAGGGAGTGTTTGGACAGCAGCCGTGTCTTCAGTAGGATCTCATAAACACAATCGCGAAGATTAAGTGCTATAATAAAGCGCCTGTAATATTTTAATAACTTCCTCTTCGAACCGTTCATTTATTGAGTGTGTACTGGGCCTTCAGGAACCTACAGGCAGTTGGCCACACAGGCGGCGCCCTGCAGGGATCGCAGCAGACGGACCGCTCCTCCATCCATTCATCTTTCTCGGAGGCGCCGCCCACCCCGCAGCAGTCGCCGCCCACGTGATCACGGACCACCGGTCCCTTTCCCCGCGTGGGTCAGGAAACGGCAAGCAAGCACAGCCCGGACACCGGAAGGCGCGGGGGAGAGGCGCTCTGCGCGTGCGCATAGGGCAGCAGGCGCCACCAGGGGGCACTGCGGACAACGTGGGGGGAGGGGCGCGCCGCCGCGCGGGACCACGTGCGCACCACGTGGCGCCCGGCAGTCCGGGGCCGTGGCAGGATCGCCCCGTCGGCCACCCCACAGCCCGCGTGGGTGGCGGAAGCCGTTCTCCCCGTCTGCTCCCCCGTGCCCACTGACCTCTGACCTCCGACCTCACTGCCTTAAGGTTACCCCTCGCAGCCGGTCGCGCGGTGTGTTTATAAACAGACCTCCCGGTGGCAGCGAAACCCCGGATCGCTGGATTCCATCCCGGGGGAACGGAGCCTCCGCACATGCGCACCCGCGGGTTCACCCACGCCTGCGCACTGAAGCCCAGCGCGGGTGACTGTCTCCGCCCAGTGCATCCTTGCGTAGTGCCGGGTGACTTTTCCGGGAAGTGGGGCCCGGAAGGTTAAATACTGACCTCGCATGAGTCAGAATCCTGCCTGTGTCCCTTGATCATGGTGTCCCCAGTGGACACAGTCAACCTGGCAGCCGAGGACCCTGAAGAATCCGATCAGTACAACATAAGGAGCACGCGCATATTACATGTTTTATTTCAAAAGTGGGAGGAAATTAACATTACATGATGAACCTTGAGGACGTTGTGCAAAAAGTGACACACAGATGGGGGGGGGATACTGAGTCAGGATGACGAGTTCGAGACCAGCCATAGGCTGCACGAATCTATTTACAGTCCCTGGACTAGTAACAGTCCTAGGAAACAGAAAGGTGGTTTCGGGGGATTAGGAAGGGGAAAACGAACGTGTTTAATACGGGCAGAGTACCTTCTCGGGAAGTTACGAAAGTTCTGGGTGTGGGAGGTGGAGAACAGTGTGAAGGTATTTCGTGTCATAAGACTGTTCTTAGAAACCAACCATTAAAATGCAGAGTGCTCACTTAGTGTTGCACCCCAAGGACACATAAACCAGGCCTGGTGGTGCGTGCCTGTAATCCCAGTAATCCCAGCAGTTGGGGGAGGGAGGCAGGAGGATCATAAATTCAGGGCTAGTTTGGAGTATAGCAAAAGAGCCGTTCTGCAGTTCCTTGCGCAAATTTCATAGGTCAGGTCGGGTGTCTGTGCCTTCGCACTGGGAAAAGGACAGGGCACCCTTTCTGTGAGCGAAGACGCTGCCACTGGGCTCTCGCCATTGTCATTGTGGATCCTGCCAGCTCTAAACAAGATCCAGTGTCAGCCCCTGTTAGATGAGTCCGTACCTTCCGACACCAGCCTGGGGCAGCAGCCCCTGTCTCCACCATCTCTGTGGTGCAGTCATGTTATAAACGTTCTTATAAGGAGGTAGGCGACCCACACGGGTAACGGTCTACTCTGGTAGAGGCCATTGTTAATGAAGACAAAGGAAAAGGTCAAGTGGGGATTTTAATTAAAACTTTATTCATTTTTTAGATTAAGAAATCAATTTATTCTCATATATTACATCCTGATCACAGTTACTCCTCTCTCCTCACCTCCTAGTCCTTCTCCCCCCTCTCCCCTCCCTATCCACTTCTCCATTTCCCTTCAGAAGAGAGCAAACTTCCCAGGGATAGCAACCAAACATGGCATATCAAGTCGCAATAAAATTAGGCGTCTCCCCTAGTATTAAGACTGAATGAAGCAACCCAGTAGGAGGAAAAGGGCCCCCAAATCAGGCAAAGGCATCAGAAACAGACCCCCCCCCCCGTTAGGAGTCCCACAGAGATAGCGAGCTACACAATTATAACATAGCTATTCATCCATTTTGTATGTGTGTATCTTCCCAAGAAGGTGTTCTGTCTCCATTAAACATTAACGCTCATTTCCTTTCTCTAGTCCTTGGTACCTACATACTGTCCTACTTCCAATGAGTGTGTGTGTCTGTATGTGTATGAGCACATATGTGTCATATTGCATTATGAAGGTCAGAGGACAACTTGAAAAAGCCAGTTCTCTCCTATCATAGGAGTCCCAGGGACTGAACCCAGGTTGCCATTGTCCCTACCTGCGGAACATCTCACTGGTCTATGATCTGACCTTGATCCTGAGATGATGAAGAATTTGCTGAGCCCGTTCCTCTGAGCTGATGCCTGTGTTATGTGTCACAAGGAGACAGCCGAGGGAGGGCTGGAGTTTTTCCTTGGGGTTTCCATGGAGAGAGAAAAAACAACCAATATACAAAACCCTAGGGCTGGGAACACCTGTGAGTTTGAGGAACAGTCAAAAAGGTTAGTGGAGGGACACATGAGGAAGAGGGTGGTGGTGGGATGCGGGGCCAGCAAGAGGTCCTGCTATATCTGTGTGACAGATCACCTCGATGTAAGAGGTTAAAGCGACAGTCGCTCTGTTGGAATCACAGGTTCACAGATGGGGAGTGTCTTAAGCATCTTACTGAATGGTTATCAGATGTGGGTGTTATCCAAGATGGTGCCTTCCCGTGGTTGGCTGGTGCTGCTGGGTGTCAATGGGGAACTAGAAGGGATGTCAGGAAGGTCTCCCTGTGACTTTTCCAGTGTGGCAATCTTAGTGGTTAGACTGCTTTCTCCCCGCTTCACTGTGTGTGTTCTGTGTGTGTGCGCGCGCGCGCATGCAAACACACGTGGAGGCTAGAGGTTGAAGCCAGATGTCTTCCTCTTTTTCTTTCCACCTTAGTTTTTGAGCTAGATTTTCTCTGATCAGGAGAGAACTACCCTCACCGTCTGGGAAGGCTGACTGGTCTGGGACCCTCCCCCCCACCCCCTGACTGTACACCGCTCTCCCTCTGTTTCAGCCTCTCTAGTGTCCAGCTGTACTTTACATGATGCTGGGAATTGAACTCAGGGCCTCATGCCTGAGCCATAAGTGCTTTACCAGATGAGCTATCTCCCCAGTCCCTTTCTGTCTCAGTTTTGATACGGGATCTCAGTGATTTGCCCTGCCTGGGCCTTGGACTTGCTCTGTAGGCTAGGCAATTCTTCTTCTTCTTCTTCTTCTTCTTCTTCTTCTTCTTCTTCTTCTTCTTCTTTTTTTTTTTTTTTGATAGGCAATTCTTGAACTTTCAATTTTCTTGTCTCAGTTCCCTCCAATAGCAGGGATGATAGGCCTGGCTTTATTTATCTTATTCGTGGTTATATTTGTAGCCTCCAGTGAAGGCCCTGGCCTCCAGCCATCACTCCGTAAGCGCTTGAGGCACCGGTGAGTAGATGGATTAAATGAGAAATCCACTCCACAGGCTGGATGAGACAACTCAGTAGGAGGAAAAGGATCTCAGAAGTAGGCAAAAGAGTCAGCGACCACATCAGCTTCCATTGTCAGGAGTCCCATAAGAACACCAGGCCACTCAGTCATAATGTATATACAAAGACCTGGGTCAGACTCACTCCTACAGGCTCCCTGATCTCTGCAAGCCCCCATGAGTCCCAGTTAGTTGATTCTGTGTTCTCTTGGTGTCCCCGACCCCTCTGGTTCCTCTTACCCTTCCTCCCCCTCCTCTGCAGGACTCCCTGAGCTCCGCCTAATGTTTGGCTGTGGGCCTGTGCCATCTGTCCCCATCAATTGCTGGATGAAGTCTCTCTGGTCTCTTTGATGAGGATTCTGCTAGACTCCAGTCCCAGAACACTCTGCAGGCAGGACAAGCTGTAGGTCAAAGGTTTTTGTGGCTGGGTTGGTTGTCCCAATCCGTCTACTTGAGGGCTTGCCTGGTTATAGAAGATGACCAGTTCAGACTCCATGTCCCCATTACTAGGAGTTTTTGCTAGGGTACCTACTCTTGTCGATTCCATGAGTTTCCCTTGAACGAGGTTCCCACCTCGTCCCTGAAATGCCCCCGAGTTTCAGTCATTTCTCCCAGTATTTACTCCCCACCCCACTTGAACCCTCCTCTTCCCAGCCCCACCCACACCAGTCCACTCTGGAAATCTCTTCTATTTCTCCTTCCCAGGGAGATCCTTGCCTCTTCCTTAAGTCCTTTTTGTTACTTAGCTTCTCTGGGTCTGTGGCCTGTAGCATGATCACCTTTTGCTTCACAGCTAGTATCCACTTATAAGTGAGTACCTACCATGTTTGTCTGTTTAGGTCTGGGTTATCTCAGGATGATATTTTCAAGTTCCATCCATTTGTCTGAAAATTTCACGATGTCATTGTTTTTAGCAGCTGAGTAGTACTCCATTGTATAAATGTGCCACATTTTCCTTATCCATTCTTTGGTTGAGGGACATCTAGGTTGTTTCCAGTTTCTGGCTATTATGAATAAGGCTGCTATGAACATAGTTGAGCAAGTGTCCTTGTGATAGGATGGAGCGTCCTTTGGGTATATGCCCAGGAGTGGTATAGCTGGGTCTTGAGGTACATTGATCCCCAACTTTCTGAGAAACCTCCATATTGATGTCCAAGTTTTCATTCCCACCAGCAGTGGAGGAGTGTTCCCTTGCTCCACGTCCTCTCCAGCATGATCTGTCACTTGTGAGGGATTTTTTGAAATCTGATTATTTGAAACAAGAAGACACATCCTAAGTCTGGTCCAGGCCACTGATGGCAGTCCACATAAAAATACTTGGGAGAAGAAAACCTTGCTTTCTGCCCCACTGTGTGTGACAAGATAAAGTCAAAGTTTAAGTGAGCATCTAGAAGGATCTTGGGTGTTTTTAACACCACTCAGGAGTGCATCGTGTGGACTTGTATGTAGCCTGTCTTACAAAACAGGTGGGAAGGACTGTGGGGATGGTTCTGTCGGCCCACAGTTTGCCTCACAAGTGTGAGGGCTTGAATTCAGATCCCCAGAACTCACACTGAAGGCCAGGCCCAGGGTTGTGTGCCTGCAAACCCAAGGGTATGAGATGAGAAGTAGAGACAGGTGGATTCCCCAAAGCTGGTGGGCCATTTAGCCTGCAAAATTTCAGGCCAGTGAGAGACACCATCTCAAACAGAAAGGTGGGAATTGCTTGAGTGCCAACAAAGTTGTCTTGTGACCTCTCTACTTGACACACACATACACGCGCACACAAACATGAGCATGCACACAGAAGTTCTTTGATCTGACATGGTGTGAGCTGTACAGAAAACTACAAGGAGTGAAAAGATGGGTGGGCTCATAGTGGATAGAGTGGGTGGGGAGGGAGCTGGAGAGATGACTCAGCAGGTAAGAGCACTTCCTGGTCTTTCAGAGGACCCAGGTTCAGTTCCCAGCACCCACATGGTGGTTCTCAACCATCTGTAATTCAAAGTCCAAGGGATCCGATGTCATAAATCCTGGCCTGTTGTGGAATAGAATATTTGTTTAACTATGTAAAGATGTGCTGCTGTTTTACCTTGCCTGCCTAAGGCACCCAAATGATCTAATAAAGAACTGAATGACCAATAGCTAGGCAGAGGAGGGACAGGCAGGGCTGGTGGGCAGAGAGAAGGGGAGCCAGTCAGCCAGGGGCCAGTCTGCCAGCCACAGAGGAAGCAGGAAAGTAGGATATACAGAATGAAAGGTAAAAAGCCCCGAGGCAAAACACAGATGAGGAGAAACAGGTTGACATTGTAAGAGCTGGTGGGACAAGTGTAAGATGGGGCTGAGCATTCGTAACTAATGATAAGTCTCTGTGTCGTGATTTGCAGACTGGTGGTCCAAGAAAGCCTGCTGCACTAGCCTCCAGGCACCAGATACATGCTGAATAAAGTCAGTAGAAGGGCTGGAGATGGCTCAGCTGTGCAGCTGCATGCATCCTGCTCTTGCAGAGGACCCGAGTTTGGTTCCCAGCACCTGCATTGGGCTGTTAACCTCCTGTAACTCCAGCTCCAGAGATCCAGCTCCATCTTCTGGTTTCTGCGGGCACTGCACCCACACGCACATACTCGTCTCCCCACATCTATGCATAAATAAAATCTTTAAAACGGTGAAAATGGAGACAGGGCCTTCTCTTCCAACAGGGTAGCCCACCTTGCTTTTTGAGATGAAGGTCTCTCATTGGTCTTTAATTTAATCCTGGTCAGCCACCCTCAGGATCTGCCTGTGTCTGGCTCAGTGCTGCTATGGTAACAGGTGTGACTTTAAGTAGGTTCTGTGGGTCTGAACTCAGGTCCTGAAGCTTGCATAGCAAACATTTTACCTGCTAAGCCATCTTTCAAGCAAATCTTTCTGAATTATCTTTTTCCTTCTTAGATATGTAAAGTCCCCCCCCCCCCGAATTTGCAAAATGAAATTGAGAATTTTGGTTGGTTAAGAAGAAGGCTGGCTTACTGTTTTGCTTGTTTGCTTGTATTTTTGTTTGGTTTTTGAAATAGAATCTTACAGCTGGGTGCAGTGGCATGCACCTTTAATCCCAGCACTCAGGAGGTCAAGGCAGGCAGATCTCCAAGTTTGAGGCCAGCCTGGTCTGTAGAGCAAGTGTCAGGACCACCAGGACTACACAGAGGAACCCTGTCTCATTCCTCCCCCCACCCACAAAAGAGAAAGAAATAGGATCTTACTATGTAGCCTTGGCTGTCTTGGAACTCTCTATGTAGACCAGGCTAGCCTCAAACTCACAGAGATCTGCCTGCCTCTGTCTCCCAAAAGCTGGGATTAAAGGCGTGCGCCACCAAGTCCTGCCTCTGACCCATGTAGTAACTGGCAAAAAGAGTAGCTCAGACATCTAGGACTGTCCCTAGAACTTCCTGATTCTTGTTGTTTTAAATTTTTATTTGATTGTGTGTGTGGTATATGTCCACATCTGTGTGCTTCTGTGTATGCATTTGTGTGTGTGTGTGTGTGTTTGTGTGTAAACTAAATAAAAGCCAATGTCAGTGTCTTCCTCAGCCATTGTCCACTTTATTCTTTAAGATAGAGTCTCTCTCTGAACCTGGAGCTCACTGATTCAGCTAGACGCACTTGTGGGTCCTTCTGACTGCTTTCCCAGTGCTGGGATTACAGCCATGTAACCAGACACCTCTCTCCCGCCCTGCTGGTCCCAAATACCCAGTGGCCTCTTCCCAAATAATTGACTTGGAGGCTTAATATTTCTTATTAATGTTCAGCTGGTAGCTCAGGCTTGTTACTAACTAACTCTTATACTTAAATTAACCCATAATTCTTACCTAAATTTAGCTCCGTGGTTTGTACCTTTCCTCAGTAGGGCATTCTCATCTTCTTCACGTTTGCTAGTGACTCTCTGACTCTGCCCTTCCTCGGTCTAGAATTCTCCTAGCCTGGCTCTCGAGCTCAAACTCTTCCTGTGGGCCAATCAGCTTTTTATTAGCAAATGAGAGAAATCCACACTCATAGTGTAGAAAAGGGTTGTTTTACAGCACAGCAATGCACACTGCATGCAGTTTTTTTTTTTTTTGCAGGGGGGAGGGTAATGGGGATCCGAACTCAGGTCCTTGTGTGTGCACGGCCCACACTTCACTGACTGAGCCATTTCCCTGACTCCACACCTTTTGTTGTTGTTGTCCTAAAAGGAAACTAGTGTTTCCCTTCTTGTTACTGCATGTGAAGAGAGAGAGAATAGCTGTAAGCTAATGTGTCTGTCTGTAAGCTAATGGTTGTCTGTCTGTAAGCTAATGGTTGTCTATCTATAAGCTAATGGTTGTTTGTCTGTAAGCTAATGGTTGTCTCTATTCAGATCCAAAGCCTGGTCAGGCTTACAGTGCCCTCCCTCTCTGTACGCTGAGTCTGCAGCTGCTCTGCTTACTCCGAAGAGGCCCTGGTGTCTGGAGGGAGCAGAGCAGGACCCCTCAGCACCACCCTAGCCAGCTGCAGTCCCCTAGGCAGCTGGCCTGCATCCTCTAAGCTTTAGCCCTGACTGTCAGCTCCCAGGGTAGACAGGAAGGAGGATCCAGAGGAAGGCCCGTCCTGAGGGATTCTCTGAGCACAGCTTGAAGGGATGTGGTGGGGATACTGGTGTGGGCTGGAGAAGGAGAACACTTGTTTAATCATTTGATCACTAGGGATCAACGCGTATTGATCACCTCCTGCTGTGTGACAGGCAGCTTGCTAAGTGCTAGGGACACAGAATCAGTGCAGAAAACAAATGATGACTAAGCATTGCCCAGATATGTGAGGTCATCACTTAGAACTATCTGTAAGGGCCAGGACCAGATCTAAGAAAGGCTTCTATTTCTCTTTCTTCAAAGACAAGGTCTTGCTCTGTAGTCCAGGCTTGCCACAAACTCACACAACTGTTCTGTCTCAGCCCCTTTAGCGATGGGATTTCAGGCAGAGGTCGTTACCTTGCTTAAAGGGGGTGTTTTAAATTTTTTACTTATTTTTAATTGAGTATATGTTTATGGAGTATGTGCTCATGAACACAGGTACTGGCACAAGGAGGTCAGAAGAGGTCATCAGATCCCAGGGAGCTAGAGTTACAGATAGCCGTGAGCTGCCTGCTGTAGGTGCTGGGGACCAAACCAAAGGGAAGCAAATAGTCTTAACCATCACAGGGTGGGTTAAATGGCAGGTGTGTGTGTGTGTGTGTGTGTGTGTGTGTGTGTGTGTGTGTGTGTGAAACTCATCAGGCTGGCTACCCCAGAGGCCTCCACCTCCCCATCACAGGGCTCACATGTCCACAGTCACGCTGACTTAGAAAATCTAGGTTCTCGGGGTTGAACTCAAATGCAAAGTCCATGTGTGGCCCACTGAGCTAGCCCCATGCCCCTCCCCCCCTCCACACTGTTTTTGAGCCAGGGTCTTGCTGTGTAGTCTAGGCTGCCTCCTCAAGCTCACACCAGTCCTCCTGCCTGAGCTTGCTGGGATTACAAGCACTATCTATTACTCTGACTGAGAAGGTTTTGATTTTTTTTGTTTTGGTTTGTGTTTTCCTCCTTTGTCTTTTTGTGGTACTGGGGGTTGTGCCCAGAGCCTCATACACACTAAGCAAGTACTCTGCTATCGAGATGCGTTGGTGTGTTGTTGTTGTGGTTGTGTGTGCGCCTGTTTTTTGTTTGTTTTAAAGACAGAGTTTAATATAGCCAAAGCTGGCTTTAAACAACTGTGTAGCTCAGGATGACTTTGAACCCCTGATCCTTCTGCCTACTCCACCTCCTGAGTCTTAGATTTACAGGTGTGTGCCCCCACATTTGATTTTATGTGAAGCAGGCTAGACTGACTGGTCTGCCGGCCCCAGGGATCCTCTAGCTGCCACCTTGCTCCTCCTTAGGAGCACTGGGATTACAGATGTGAACGACCATATCTGGCTTCAAGGTGAGCTTTGAGGATCTGAACTCGGGTCCTTAACCCTTGGCTACTGTATTACCTTCCTGGGTCCATTTCTATATCCAAAAATTAAAACCACATTAATTTATTTAGTGTATATACGTGTGTGCTTGTGTCCGAATGCATACGTCATGTGTGCATGTGGAGGCCCGAGGATAATTTGTAGGAATCAGTTCACTTCTTTTACCAAATGGGTACCGGGAATCAAACCCAGGCCATCAAACTTGGTGGCAGGCGCCTTTCCTACGTAGGTGTTTTACCAGCCCCTTATTTATCATTTTTAAAACAAGGTCTCACATAGTCCAGGCTGTCCTCGAACTTGAGATGCAGCTAAAGATGACCTCTGCCTCCTGAAGACTGGGATCAAAGAGTGCTCCATCATAGCTGATGTTACCAAGTGCTAGGGATAGAACCGGAGCTCTGGGCATGCTAGGCAAGCACTCTACCGGCTGAACTGCACCCCGGTCTCCATTTCTGTTTAAAGTTGAATGCAATTAAAGAGTCCTAGAGGATTTAAAGATATGTATTCTCCCCTTCTTCCCTGTGTGTGAGTGTGCACACACGCTGTGACATGCATATGATGGTCATAGAACAGCTCGAGAGTCAGCTCTCTCTTCCTCTGCGTAGGTTGTTAGGCCTTGTGACAAGCACCTTTCCCAACTGCTCCCCTGCCCTATTTCTGATTTTCGAGAGAAGGCCTTGATCGGTAGCCCAGACTGGCTTTGAACTCACAGTCGTCCTGCCTCCGTCTTCCCAGCCCTGGTTCTTCCTTGTGAGGTCAGAGTTCCAAGCAGCTGTGAACCCCCACCTCCTCATTTGCTTGAGACACTGCCACCTTGAACCCAGAGCTAGGAGGCTGGCAACCAGTAAGGCCCCCTTCCCCCTGCCATCCCTCATCTCAGACCCCTCACAGAACTGGGATTCCAGCTTCTTCTGTGGATGCTGGGATTTAAACTCAGATCCTCGGGTTTGCTCAGCAAGGGCTCTCACCCACAGAGTGACTCCCCAGTGTCTTCGTTTCCTTTAACCCCCCCAAGTTTCTTTTATTCACCAAAACCTGCCTGGTGTAGTTTCCTGGAATGTGGCTTGTCAAGATGTCCCAGACTTCTTGAACTTGAAAGCAGCCCACATCCTGGTGAACGATTACGAACACATCACTGGTCCCCTAGTCTGTAATCTCTCCCGCTGGGGCCATCTACTCACTGCTCTGTGGCTCAGATAAGCACATGTTATTGCCCTGCTGAAAAGCCTCCAAAATCACACAGACAAGAATCACACAGACTCGTGAGGGCATTCATAGCGCTCTGCCAATTGGTCTAAGCCTGTCTTTGTCACCTTGTCACCCACTACAGTGTCACTTTCTGCAGAACATCAGCGCTGATACTCCTTTGCTCCTTTGTGTGTGTGCACGTGTGTATGTGTATATGTGTGTGTGAATGTGTGTATATGTGTGTGAATGTGTGTATATATGTGTTTGTGAATGTGTATGTGTGTGAATGTGTATGAGTGTTTTTGTATGTGTGTATGTGTGAATGTGTGTGTATGAATGTGTGTATATGTGTGTTTGTGTGTATGTGTGTATATATGCATGTTTTTGTGTGTGTGTATGTGTGTGTGTGTGTGTGTGTGTG
>NW_026068021.1:606830-637846 GCF_014885135.2 Alexandromys fortis
GAGAGAGAGAGAGAGAGAGAGAGAGAGAGAGAGAGAGATGTGAAATCAGAGAACAACGTTTTGTCTCCTTTTGAGACAAGGCCTCTTACTGGCTTGGAACTTTGCCACACGGACCAGGCTAGCTGACCTGTGAGCTTCCAGGGACCTGCCTATCTCCCCTCCCAGCTCGCTGTCACTGGAATTAAAGGTACATGCCGTGACACATGGCTCTTTATGTGGTCTCCACACTTTCGAGACAAGTCTTTACTAACTGAGCTGTTTTGCAGCTGCCGGCTGTCATCTTGAGAGCCAAGTTAGCAAGTCGT
Organism: Alexandromys fortis; assembly: GCF_014885135.2. Lineage (NCBI taxonomy): Eukaryota > Metazoa > Chordata > Mammalia > Rodentia > Cricetidae > Alexandromys > Alexandromys fortis. The sequence continues at coordinate 607,136 of NW_026068021.1, forward strand.
TCTCAGCTCTCCCGAGATCCTTAGGTTCATCACCTTAACGGCTTTGACCAGTCTCTGTAAGAATGGATGGCTTCTCTGTCTCTAGAGCCCACCCTCTTCCACATCAGGGACATTGCCTTCACCGTGTGACCTGGGAGGGCGGTTACTACTGTGTAGGTGGACTGCAGGGCAGACATGTTCTGGACTCAGACACTTGAATTCTTTCAAAGGAGGGATGTCCTAGCTTAGAATAATCTTATCCGTATAAATTTCCAGTCCCTCCTTCCTCCTCCCTCCCCTTTTCCTTTCTTTCTTTGTTATGTTGGAGATGGAACCCAGGACCTCACACATACTACACAAACACTCTACCAATGAGCCACACCCCAGCCCCTCACTGTGGGATTCAAGGCAGGGGCTCTACCATTGAGCCACATCCCAGCCCCTCACTGGGTGATTCTAGGCAGGTGCTCTACCACTGAGCCACACCCCAGTCCCTCACTGGGGGATTCTAGGCAGGTCTCTACCACAGAGCCACACCCCAGCCCCTCCCTGGTGTCGTCTAAGCAAGTTTTCTCTCACAGAGCATCATTTCTAACCCTCTTCTTACTTTTTATTTTTGAGACAGCGTCTCACTAAGTGGTCCCGGCTGGCCTTGAACTCACACTGAAGCTCAGGCCGTCTTTTAACTTGAGATCCCACAAATCAGGGATGACAAGCTTGTGCCACTAGGACCTGCTGTTATTTTTGGGTTTTAGCCCATGGCCTAGAGAGATGGCCCAGCAGTTATAACCTGCAGATGACCCTGGTTTGATTCCCAGCTCCCACATGGTGGCTCACAACAATCTTGATGGGTTCCAGGGAGTCCAAACCCTCTTCTGACCTCTGTGCCTGTGGTTGTGCACTGCATACACGCAGGCAAAGCATTCACACACATAAAATAAAATCAATCAATCTAAAATGATATTTTAGCTTAGCAGAGTGGTGTACCCAGAAAACCCTCACACTACGGAGGCCGAGACAGCAAGGTCCTGAGTTGGAGGCCAGACTGGATGATATAGCAAGGTCTTGCCTCCAAAAAGGTTTCCATTTTCTTTTCTGCAGGGTCCTGTATATTCAAGGCTGCCCTCAAATACCCGATGTGAATAAGGATGGCTTTGAACTTCTGATCCTGCTGTCTCCACATCTTCAGAGCTAAGATTACAGGCAAATATCACCATGCTTGCTTAATTTTCAAAAGAGAAAAAGATGTAATGAATTGGAATGGACTTCTTTTTTCTCTGCTTTCTATTTTAAACATTTAATTATCTGTGTGCATTCACATATGTTCCTTGTAGTTCAAATGGGGAATCGGAGGAGAACTTGGGGGAGTGGGCTCCCTCCTTCCACAGTGTGGTTCCTGGGGGGTTAGAACACATGCCATCAGACTTGGTGACCCACAAACTTTAGAGACTTTTCCCATCTCTGCTTCGGTCTCCTCCTGGGCGTGTGCCCTGCCGTGTCCAGCTTTTTATGCGGTCACCGGGGACCTGAACTCACGCCCTCAGGCGTGCACGGCGAATGCTCTGCTCACTGAACCATCCCCCAGCTCCATACTTCGGTTTTTGAAAATGACCACATGATGGAAATGCCAGGGTTCCAGATGCTTCCACTACTGTTCATTGTCTATCAAACACTGCAGCCGGCAGCGAGCAGGCCTGGAGCACTTCCTGCTCTGTGTCTGAGGCGGCCCTGATTGCCTGTGTCAATGTCAGGACCCTGTATGAGTTGGCAGGGCGTGTGCACCCCAGGGAACCCCCAGTCTCCAGTTCAGCACAGGGGCTGTCTGTGATGGAGGACGCCTGTCCACTGTTTCTGGTTATAAGACCAAAAAACGCAGCTTCTCTTTGGAATCAGGGCGAAGCGAGGAGCTGGCACACCCTCCAAGCAGAGACGAAAAGGAATGTTCCAGGCGTGCACCTGGAACTTGTGGCTCAGCTTCCAGGCAAGGGTGTGGCTCGCCTTCCACACCAGTGACTGATTATAACCGCGGGCACTCAGGAGCCGTGCCCTGTGACCAAGGCGACTCTGCGAGTTTGGTTTTGGTTTCTCCTCCTTCTCTCCCTCCTCCTCCCTCTGCTGTGCGTGCAGGCACACACACCCATAGCACACTTGCGGAAGTTAGAGGAGGATATCAAATGTCTCCCCCATCATCCTCCACCTCAGTGCCTTGAGGCCGGAGCCGGAAGCTCACCATTTTGGATAGGCTGGCTAGCCAGGGAGGTCCTGGGATTCACCAGTCTCCACCCCCAGTGCTGGAGTTTCTGAGCATACGTGGCCATCTTCTGCTTTTACTTCATCCCCAGCTTTGTAGGGTGCTTGGGCTTGAACTCAGATCCTCATACTTGCATGATGAGGACTCGGACCTACTGAGTCATGTTTCTAGCCCAAGTTTGGATAAACCCTTTAACATTTATGTATATGTGTGTATAATCATATGTGTAGGGGTGACTACAGAAGCCAGAAGAGGGTGTTGGATCCCCTGCAGCTGGAGTTTCAGGCGGTCGTGATCTGCACAACATGAGTACTGGGAACCGCACTTGGGACTATTACAAGAGCAGTGTGTGGTCTTAATTGCTGAGCCATCTCTCCAGCCCCTGCTTCTTATCTCTTGAGATAGTTTATTATCCATCTTTCTCTCTGTATCTCCCTGTCTCCGCCTCCCCCAATCCTCTCTCCTGGGATTAAGAAACCCCAGGCCAGCGCCTCTGTGAACTCAGTCTAATACTCAGCGTATAACTTCCATCCTCATAACGGTTATGAAGGCTGCTGCAGTGCCGGCCATCAAATGAGCATCCGGCGGGGAAGGGGAGGGGGTCGAGGAGAGCCATTCTTTTTCTGGCTGCGACTCCCCTGTTTGTTTCCAGCAGGGAGGGGGATGGCAAGTCCAACAGAAGGTCCAGGACTCCCTACAGGTACCCAGGGAGGAGTGCTGGGGGAGCTAGAAAGTCCGTGGTGACAAGGGAGGTTTGGGGAGCTGGAGGAGCGGGGCCTTTTCCTACTAGATGATGCTGGCCGAGGACCAGTAGCCCACGCCTTTAGTGAGCAGTGAAACCCACTGCAGAGCAGTTAGGATGAGGCAAGTCAGGCAGCCTCCAGCACAAGTGCTGAACATCGTCAACCAAAGCAAGAGGGTCACAGCTGCCCATCTCCCACGGGCCATACCCTCCCCCGCGGGATTCCTGGCAGGTATCCTTCCACAGAGTCGTGCCACAGCCACTCCCTCACTGGGGGATTCTAGATGAGGGCTTTGGTGAGACCTCAGGTACCATGTGGTGAAGATGAGGAAGATATTATTACACGGTAGGTGGCAGTCAGTCTTTTTCACCAAGGATAACGGCCCACCTAGCACCCTGTGGAAGGTACAAAGGCTCGTGTCCACGGTGTCCTCATTACATTGTACATTCAGTGGCTACCAAGGATGAGAGCTGCTTGGCCCAGTGGGGGCGCCAGCCATAGTCAGCTTTGTCCCTGCTACTCACACAGCGCAGCGAGCGGCATCTCTCTGTCTCCCACGCCGTGTAATCCCACTGAGAGGTGACTTGGAGGACCCTATGGTTCTATCAAAGACCACCAGGGGGAGACAGTGAGGTGAAACCTCTCAGAGGTTGGGTGTCCTTCAACTGCTTTGAAAAAAGGAACTATCAGAGGGTTTGGAACTCTGCTGACCTCAAAGCACATCTGTGGGCACCCCTGGATGGGTGGGGAGGGGCAACACTAGTCCCGCAGAATGTGTGGCCTAAAAGATGCCCCCATGGATTTCTGTAGCTGGAAGAGTGGGTATGGGGGCTCGTCTTGAGTAGGAAAGGTGTATTAGTTTTTTTGTTTTGTTTTATTGGCTGTGACAAATGCCGCTTAAGGAAAGAAGGGCTTGTTTGGCCCGGTTTGGGCGCTGTCTTTCCCGGTGAAGAAGTCGTGGCTGCAGGCACATGAGGCAGCTGGCATCCGCAGTCAGGAAGCAGAGAGAGGTGAATGCTGGTGTGGTCAGCTCGCTTTCCCTGCCGTTCTGTTCAGTCCGGAATCCCAGCCCAGGAAAGTGCGCCACCGGCATTCAGGGTGGGTCTTCCCACATCAGCTAAGCCTCCCCGGAAAGACCCGGATAGACAAACCCAGCACCATGTCTCCTACTGGATTCGGAGTCTCATGAAGTCAATAGCAAAGACTAACTCCCACAAAGGGAACAGCAAGGGATTCCTGCCATATGTCCCATATGCCATGGGACATACTCCCCATGGTGTCTTTGCCAGTGGACTGTGTGCCACTTGGGACTGGCTGGGTGGGAGATCTCAATGCCACCTTTGCTGCAAATACAGAAAGATGAGGTTAAGGGTGACCCCCAAGTGTACTGTCTCTACATGGCCATTTTGCTATCTGGCTTCATGGCACAAGGGATTGCCCTTGTACTGTCCCAGTATGTGTCCCAGCGCATGCTCACATTGTGCTGATTTACTGGGCTTCCACCAGACTCCGTGGTGCATAGATTGAATGACCTTGGGCTCTGGGCCTTTGTAGTGTCTGTGAGAAGCTCTGCCTTGCCCCGTGCCAGCAAATGAGCCATGTGTGGTACATAAAGAAAAGAGTTCCTGGGCGTCAGCAAGGACTATCTTATTTTTAAATTTAAATTTTTTTATTTTATTGTTTTTATTGAGCTATATATTTTTCTCCGCTCCCCTCCCTTTCTCTGGACTACCTTTTTTAGCTACTGTTGTCTTGGTCTTGAGACTCATGAAGGACAAAATATCAGAGTTTATCAAGTTGGGGGCATGACTTAGCAACACGCTGCTTGTCTAGAGTCCCCCAGTGAGGGGTTAGGGGTGTGGCTCAGTGGTAGAGCCCCTGCCTAGAATCCCCCAGTGAGGGGCTGGGGTGTGGCTCAGTGGTACAGTACCTGCCTTGCATGAGAACCTGAATATATAATCTCTCTCTCTCTCTCTCTCTCTCTCTCTCTCTCTCTCTCCTTACCTATCTATATTTTAAAATGAAAAGTTACCAAGATTTATACAATAACAAAGTTATTCAACTTTATGCCATCCCATTATGACCTCCCAGGCTTCCATCCTCAACCCCTCACCCCACAAACCTCTATTTTCCACCCTCACAACTTTTGCTGTTTAAAGGATATTGTATAAATGGAATAATATAGAGTGTAACCCTCCAGACTGGCTTTCCCTGCATTCTGTAGAACTCCCCTGGGAACTGTCAAAGCTACAGTGTATGTCATGTCTTTTCTTTTTAGGGCTAAGTAGCATTCACGGGGTGATGCTACAGTTTTAATGGAGAGCATTGGGTCATTTTCAGTTTTTGTTTATTATGGACAAAGTTCCTTTGAGCAGGCGTTCGTGTGTGTGTGCATACATGTGTGTGCGCATGCGTGTGTGTGTGTGTGTGTGTGTGTGTGTGTGTGTGTGTGTGTGGTGTCCCAGTGAGTTTAACTAGGCATAGCACTTTCAGGAGCGGTTCAACATCTGGTTCCCAGCAGGTGGCGCTGTTTGAGAAGCTTGTGGGACCTGCGGGAGGTGGGACATAGCATGGAGAAGACTTGAGGATTACAGGTCTCTGTTCCACTTCCCATCCCGTCTCTGCTTCCTGTTTGGCTAAGATGGAGGAGGTGAGGAGTCCCAGCCATCCATGGAACAGCCTTGCTTTTGTCGGGTCATCTGTCCCCTGGTAGTAATACATAAGCTTATGCACAGTTTTCCCACTAAGCCTCAGTCCCTATCATGCCTTATTGCTCCCCAACCCCATGATGCTGCCAGTGGCAATAGAAAACTCAATGTATGATGCCCATATAGTGGCCAGTTCTCTCCTTCCCGCTGTACTGATCTGTGCCCCCTGCCTGAGGTGTGTGATGGTTAACAGGTGACAGGATCTAGAATCGCCTAGGAGACACACCTCTGGGCATATCTGTGAGGGAGTTTCCAGATTAGATTAACTGAGGTGGGAAGACTCACCCTGAATGTGAGCAGCAGTGTTCCCTAGGCTGAGGTCCTGGACTTCATCAAAAACAGAAAGCAACCTAGCTGAGCACCAGCATTCCTCCAGCTTCCTGTCTGTGGGTACAGTGTGACCAGCCGCCTCACACGCCTGTCATCCTGCCTTCCCCGCCATGATGGACTGCACCCTCAAACAGAGGCCAGCAATGTGAGCCAGCAGAAGTTCTTGTCTCGAAGCTGCCTCTGTCAGGTGTTTTGTCACAAAAGCGAGAGAAGTAACTGTAGAGGACCTTTCCTTCCTGCTCACCGGTTCCCAACTAACCGACAAGGAGACTCAATATAATTATAAATGCTCAGCCAAAAGCTCAGGCTTATTGCTAGCTAACTCTTACAACTTACCCATTTCTGTTAACCTACATTCTGCCACGTGGCGTTACCTCTCTTTCATCCTGCACCTCCTGTTTTCTCTCCATGTCTCTCTGGTGACTTCCCTGACTCCTCACTTCTTCCCAGTGTTCTTAGCCTGCTTTCCCATCTAACCTTATCCTGTCCAGCTGTTGGCCAGTCAGCTTCTTTAGGGATCCAATCACAGCATAATTTACACAGTATACGGAAGGATTATTCCTAGCTGATACAATGTTACAGGCACACACAATTGTGACCATATCTTTGACACTAACAAGGTCTTGAACTCAAGCTGATCATGGTGTCTTACTTTCACTTCTGATAGATTGATGGAATACTCAGATGAAAGAGTAACTTAGCAGAGAACAGGGTTTATTTTGACTCAGGATTCCAGGTTACAGTCCAGGACAGCAGGTAAATCAAGGCAGGAACTTAAAACTCAAAACATCTAGCCACATTTCAGTTCCGAGCGGAGTGGAATGACCGATTCGTGCATGCTCGCCTGTTCACACCCAGCTCAATTTCTCCACTCTCATACAGCTCAGGACTTCCGTCTAGGGAATGGTGCCACCCACGTGATGAAGACAGCTGGGGCTGGAGAGATGGCTCAGTGGTTAAGAGCACACTCTGCTCTTGCAGAAGAGTTGAATTTGGTTCCCAGGACCCATGTCGGATGGCTGACAACTGCCTATGCCTCTAGTTTCAGGGACTCTTCTGGCCTCCTTGAGTGCTGTGCCATGTGCACAACCCACACACATGTGTACACATATATAAAAATAAAAAATCTTTAGCAACAAAAAAAAGACAATTCCCCACAAACAAGTGCACAGGCCAACCTGGCCTAGATAATTCCTCCATGAGACTGTCTTCCCAGGTGACTCTATGTTGTGTTAACAGCCAAAGCCAACTGTCACCAGTGGTGAAATTGGCGACTTTCATACCCATTATGCCTGAGTGGAAAACTCACACGACCAGATCCTGTGGGGCCTTATGGTTACAGGGCACCTGTTTGCCCTTAATGCCCTGCCCCGCCCAGAGGGGTGGAGCCTTAAGAGTTGACATACATAAAGAATGGCTCTTGTCATTGAATGACTCAGTGGTAGAGCACCTGCCTAGAATCCCCCAGTGAGGGGCTGGGGTGTGACTCAGTGGTAGAGCACCCACCTAGAATCTCCCAGTGAGGGGCTGAGGTGTGGCTCAGTGGTAGAGCACCTGCCTAGCATGTGTGGAGCCCTACTTTAATCTCCAGTGCTGAGAGAACAATGACATCAAAATAGAAAGGAATTCTCCGAGGGTCCCGGTTATGTCTGAATCTCCACATGGACGGTCTTCCTACTGCCGACCCTGTCCTTAGGTCCGTCCTTTAGACATATTTTAGAGAAGAACAAACTGAAGCCTGAGGGTAAACAGTTTGCCCAAGTGCTCAATAACTGTGGAACTCAAGCTTTGAATTCCTCTCTTCAGGCCCCCAAACATCATCGGCCTTAGAAGCAGAATCCCTCAGGCAGGGGAGATGTCAGTGGGGAAAGTACTTACTGTAAAAGTGTAACAACTGGGGTTCGGACCCCCAGAATCCATATAACAGCCTGCTGGGTTTGGTGGGTCTGTCTGTTACCCAGCCTAACAAGATGAAGAAGGTGAAGTTGGGGATCCCCAGAGAAAGCTGTCCAGGGAGACAAGCCGTATGAGTGAGCTCTGGGTTTGAGTGAGAGTCCCTGCCTCATAGGACAGGGTGGAAGGAGATGGGTGGAGGACGATTCTGGACATCAACCCTGTGCCTCCTTATACATGGACACCTGTGTGCAGTCAGGTCCCTGTCAACCTGACGCAAGCTGGTGTCATCAGAGGGAAGGGGGCCTTGACTGAGGAAATACCTCCAGAAGGTCAGGCTCCAGGCAAGCCTGCAGAGCATTTTCTTTTTTCTTTTCTTTTCTTTTCTTTTCTTTTCTTTTCTTTTCTCCTTTTCTTCTTTTCTTTTCTTCTTTTCCTTCCTTCCTTCCTTCCTTCCTTCCTTCCTTCCTTCCTTCCTTTCTTTCTCTCTCTCTTTTTTTTTTTTTGATTTTCGAGACAGGGTTTCTCCTTAGCTTTTTTTGGTTCCTGTCCTGAAACTAGCTCTTGTAGACCAGGCTGGCCTTGAACTCACAGAGATCTGCCTGCCTCTGCCTCCCGAGTGCTGGGATTAAAGGCGTGCGCCACCACTGCCCGGCTTGCAGAGCATTTTCTTAATTGGTAATTGATGGGGGTGGGCCTGGTCCATTGTGGGTGGTGCCACACCTGGGCTGGTGTTTCCTGCATGCTATAAGAAAGCAGGCCGAGCAAGCTGTGAGGAGCAAGCCGGTGAGCAGTACCCCTCCGTGGCTTCAGCATCAACTCCTTTCTAACTAGTTTGAGCCCTTGCCTTGGCTTCCCTCACTGGATTGTGACTCTGGATATGTAAGCCAGACAAACTCTTTGCCTTCCGTGCTTTTGGTCATGGTTTTTCTTCACAACAATAGTAAGTCCAAGAGAACCTGTGCACATGAGCACCTACACGTGTGTGCCCCACACATGTACAACAACAAAACAACCCATACAAACACACAAACACGCATTTTCCCGTGATTTGAAAAACAGAAAAAAAAAAAGAAAAAAAAGCTGGACCTTGTAAGTGGAGGAGTTGGGTCATAGTTACAAAGGTGTTGTTACCGTACCTGGAATGCTCCACACCTTTTTGGGAGATATGGGTCCTTTCGGAGGCCATGAGCTTTGAGATCCCACAGGCAGAGCATTTGTGAAGCTCCCCCTCATAACTTGGCACCTTTCATAAGATTCTGGGGTTCACTTCAGCATCCCTGGAAATGGGAATCCCCACTCTAATTGGGCTTTTGCCACCCAGCGTTGGATCTGAGTTCCAGGTTTGGAGATGGTAAGGTGCATGGGGATTCAATTGAGTTGGGCCGATTTGTGTCTTCATCCCCTGTCTGGAAGGGGTTGTCCCCTGTCTGGAGCCACCATTCTGAAACCAGTAGCCTTGATGTATACAAGCCTGACTTCTTCAAGTGCGGTGTCTCAGCTCCTCTGGGGTTCTAGCCATGGCAGAGAGGCGTCCTGGCCCACTCTGCAGCCAGGATAAGTTCAGTCTTGCCCTGACTTGGAAGGCTTAACCAGGATATCACAGGATCTTCAGCCCTTGCAGGGGTGTGGTGAGGGTCAAATTAGCTATGCGTGAGAAAGTGCTTAGGAGGGATTAGATGGTGTGTAAACTTGGTACGTTTTCTTTCTCTCTCTCCCTCTGTGCATGGGTGTATGTGCATTCCAGTCCCTGTATGTGTGGGCATGGAGACCGGAGGGCAACCTTGAGTGTCCTTGTTTCAGCACCACCCACCCCTTTTCGAGGCAGGGTCTCTCACTGGCAGGGAGCTGACAAGGACCTCAAGTCAGTCGGTTACTGAGCACCAGGGATCCTCCTGTGCCCACCTCCTCAGCTCTGGCAACACAAGTGTGTACCACCGTGTCTGTCCTTTTCAAATGGGTCATGGAGATGAAGATCGTGTCCTCATGCCTATAAGCCAAGCATTTTATTGACTGAGACATCTTCCCAGTCCAGGAAACACGGAGTTTTGTGATTACAGGGGTGGCAAAGCAAGCCGGAGAGGGAGGCTGCCGGGAAGGTGCGTAATTTTTGTATCTGGAATGGAAACCAGAGCCAAATGCTTGTCTTTTCCTGGCTCTGCTGCCTTTGCAGGGACTGGCTGGCTGAGGGTGTGGCTTCATTCTGACATTTTGGCTCTGGGCTGTTGTTTGCACAGAAGACATCTGCCAGCTAGATGAAATCGAAGCTTTGCTCAGGCCCCAGGAAGGTGATCATTTGTATTATGTGGGACTAGCTATTTGTGAGAGTGAGAATTTGTCTTCTTAAGATTTTGGCACAGAGTGTTACCGGCAGTCAGTAGAGCACCAAGATCAGGCTGAGAGAGCATCGCCGTGGACCATGGGAACATCTGACTGTTCCAGTTTCATCCACTCTTAGGTACAAACTCAACACCTCAATATTTCCATTATATTTTTAAAAGGTCCCGGGGATGGAGTGACGGCTCAGTGGTTTAGAGCACTTGTTGCTCATACAGAGGACCCAAGTTCGATTCTCAGCACCCAAACCTTTTCTAATTCTGGTTCCAGGGGATCCAACACCCTCTTTGGACCTCCGCAGGCACTCAAGATGGTATACAGACACACGTGCAGGCAACACACACACACACATACACACACACACACAATTTTTACTGAGTTGTCTGGCCAGTAAGAACCAGGTAGAGGTGACCCGGATCAGTAGTTAAGCAGTGGTCAGAAAGATGGGCAGGACATACCCCGTGGTATCGTGCCAACTGTATATCTGTCAGTAATTGCTCTCATAAGTCCAAAGAACAAGTCAGCCAGCACTCATGGCCACTGCCACAAGCCTTGCCCCGTGGTTGGGGTGATATTCTATAGTTCTACTGATCTGGGAGGGGCTGCTTCCAGGCCCCACCCCTTTACTGTAAACACTATAGTATGACATAATCAGGGTTCAAAAACCCTCTCTTAAAGACTGGGACTATAGCTGGATTGCTAGAGTTCTTACTTTGCTTGTGCAAGAGGCTCTGGGCTTGGATCCCAGCCTTGCATTATGCAGGCATGGTGGTGCATGTTAAGGTACAGCAAGAGGAATGGATAAGGTATTCAATGAACATAGGGCTGTCTGTGGGATCTTTGCAATAGCAGCCTGCCACACTGTCTGCAGACCCCCTTGGACTCCAAAGGGAGCCCTTCCTTCCTTCTTTCCTTCCTTCCTTCCTTCCTTCCTTCCTTCCTTCCTTCCTTCCTTCCTTCCTTCCTTCCCAGCTGAGAAGGGATGAGGTCAGCCCATGTGGAATCTTGTATTGAGGAGGCTCATTCTGATAGCTGTGGGGAGATTGGCTCGGAATCGGGGAGACCAGGGAGGGTGACTCCACATGAGAAACGGTGGATGGCTGTGGTGGTGATGCCATGGATGGATGCAGTCAGCCTCCACCTGGGCTTTGTAGGGTTAGCCTGCAGCACTGCTGGTCGGTAGATGTAACACAAGCGTAACCCAGACAGGAGCTGCTGGAAGGAGGCCAAGGCTGTCCCTGGAGCTGGAGTGACAGGTGGCTGGGAGCCACCTGGTGTGGGTGGCTGCTGGGAACTGAACCCAGATCTTCCCTGAGAGTAGTATGCCGTCGTAACCACTGAGCCATCTCTCCAGGCCCTCTGGATGACTGAATGAGTTTCCTCAGCTTGCATCTAGGAACATGGATGAGGCGTTGGTTACAGGAGCATGATGGGTAGTTACCAGTGCTCACCACTGAAGAAAAGGTCTCTCCCTCCCTTCTCCAGCAGCCATCAACACCTATACATCTTCAGGGAGGGCAGAGTCTCACGAGCCCCTCCTCTGTCAGCTGTAGCCCCCTTTCCTTCAGGTGGAGTCTGTGGGAGAGAGAGAGAGAGAGAGAGAGAGAGAGAGAGAGAGAGAGAGAGAGAGCTCGTGGGAAAAGTACATCTGTCCCACAGTGCCTGGGGCTTCAACTGGGAAGATTTGGAGCCTCCATTGTAAGAGGGAACCTAACTGAAGCCGTTTTCAGTCTGGGCAAGGTCTCCATTTTGTATTAAGGTCAAGTAAAGGTTAAGTTCCCAAGACCCTCCCCACTCAGGGTAACTGACATCAGCATCCTGTCCTCTAAGGACAGACATATGATACTATGCTCTGTGAGGACAGATATGTGGTATTCCGTTTTGGAAGAACAAATATAGCATGTCCTGTCTGTCATGACTAGAATGGTACCTTAGATATCAGTCGAATTGCATGGGGGCATGGGGCAGCCAATAGGAACAAGCCAAACCACTCAGTACAAACGCCCGAAGCCCTGATTGGTCCCCGGCATCTGTATAAGCAAGGATGGTTGTGATTTCCCTTAAAAACCCACGGAGTCTGGGACACAGTCAGCTCCAGAGTCTGTGCTGTTGTTCCTGGCCATTCAGTTTGTGCTGCCCAATTCATTTAAATCTTGCTTCGTGTGAACTCTTGTGTCTGCTTGGGTTGTTTCAGAGCCTCGGGCCCCACGACACCATGATGTCTGGAGCTGGAGCTATTGACAGGCCTGTAGACTCACGTGTCTCGTGGATGGTGATGGTCAGTGGGGCTGAAGCTGGCTGGTACCCTGGAGAGAGTCAAAAACAACCATAGCAGGACAACTGGGACCTAGAAACAAGGGACACACTCGTGACACCTACTGTCTTTGCTCTCATCCTTGGAAGTCACTCAGTGCCACTTCTGCCCTGCTGTGCCGGGATCACAACACACGGGTTAGTTTCAAGGGGGAGGTTTCTCATTGCTACACAGGAGAGATATCAAGGTTTCAAGTTTAGAAGAACTAATGGGGGAAGGTGGGGGGTAGCATAGAAAGTGTCTAGAGAATTGCCACTTCCCGGGGAGCTGGAAACAACACCCAGCCCTTCCTCCTAACTTCCCAATGACACACCAGGATACAGTTCACCCAAGTTTTCCCTGGGGAACTGACAAGTCTTGCTCGCAGAGCACGAGTGAGGGGTTATTGGCGGGGGCATAGGGGGCTACAATGCAGCCTCATCGGGAAGTCTCCACCAGTATGCACGATGGCTTCCTGATCTCTGCACAGATGGAATCCCATAGCCTCCACCAGACTCTAGCACCCCCCAAAAGACCTCGAGGCTACTTGTGCAACTGGGGTAGAATTGCATACAAATATCTGGGGGGACATCTGGAGACTCGGGTGATGGACCCATGGTCCTCCCCATGGGAGAATGTCAGCATTTGAAAGCAGAGTCCTGACGACCTCTTGCAAGTAGAAACCTCCAATCTAATGACGATGGCTATCTTGTTCAGGGGACCATGCTCTGCCAGTGAAGAGACTGCTAAACCTGAGGGCAGACACTAGGGTTGTCCTCTGCTCTGTGAACACACACGCACACACACACGCGCACACACACACACACACACACACACACACACACACACACACACACTTCTACTCATCCCAGATAGGGAACCTGCTGCAAACCGAAGTAATGAATACAAAGCCCGACTTAGGGAACCAGAGAGTTTACTGGGTTACTAACAGGGTTACATACAGGAGCAGGAATGGCTCAAACCCAGTGACATCACAGGGTAACAATCACAACCCGAGCTCTCGGCACGCCTTGCAGGCAGCTGGACTGGCCGAGAGTCTCTTCTTCCCAGCGTGGCTGGTCCCAGACTCCTCTTAGCAGCTTGGTTCTTCCAGAGCTTGGGGAGGGGGTCCCCGTGAATCTCAGGAGTTCCGGCTTTCCCAGACATGTGACATTTGTTCTCAACCAGAGTCTCAGAAGCCTCCCCTTCTTCTCCCTGGAGGGAATGTTTGAGCTCTGTGGGATTGCTCGGTGACATGCACAATGACGTGGGTACCATGGTTTTTATGTGGAAATGTCTGCCAGGTATGTTGGGCAAGTCCCTCAACCCAGAAGGCCTATGTTTCTAGAGAGAATGAACTGTGTTGCCGTGTTTTCTGGCTTGGGCTCAGAGTCATCTGAGGTGGTGGTGGTGTATGCACTGGCCTGGAACTTGCCCCTGAGGGGTGGGTACAGCATGTGATTGCATTTGGTACTCAGAGAGATCCCATGGTTTCATGCAGGTACACACAGCACACCTGACCACAATCTTAATTTTGGTTGTTTTCCACACTGGCAGCCAGCACACCACACCACTTTAATGTCTAGGTATTTTTCCATCTGGAAAAATCTCCTTTTCCCTTCCCTAACTACCTCACAGGGACATAAAAATGCCTGCATAAATACCCCTTTATACATCAGACGGAGAATAAGGAGAGGCATTACCAAAATAGAAGATACTCTTCGCACTGGAGGATTGTAAAATCCACGATCAGGGAACTGGGAATTGAAGCGTTAGCGGCAGTCACATCGGCAACTGTCTTAGAAAGAAGCCCACACACGGAAGGGAAGGGATAATTAGAGACTGGAGGCTGTTAGGGAAAGAGAGGAAAAGCCACACTGAGGGGAAGGCAAAAGAAAACTGATGGGCAGGGGGAGCAGGAAATGGTTCAGGAGAGAGATTGGTGCCCATCCTATGTTATGCCCGCAGCATTCGAAGTGGGGGCAACACAAAAAGGGGGTTTTGAAAAGGAAGGGCATTATGACAGTTGCGACCCAGAATCATTTGAGAAGAGTATCTCAGTGAGGAATTGTCTAGATCAGGTTGGCCTAAGGGCACGTCGTCTGTGGGGATTGTCTTCATTGTTAATGGGTGTGGGAAGAACTGGCTCACTGTGGGCAACACCATTCCCTAGACAAAACGTCCTGAACTGTCTGAGGCGAGAAAGTGAGCTGAGAGCAAGCAGCACACAAGAATGCACAAGTTTATTCTCCTTGCTCTTGGCTGTGGATGGATGCCTTTGCTTCCCTGTGGTAATGGACAGTAGCCTGGAATTGTGAGCTGAATAAATGCCTTTCTTTCCTGTGTTGCTTTTAGTCAGGGTGGCTTTAAGTTTTTTTTTTTAAGATTTATTTTACAGTGTATGAATGTGTGTGTGTGTGTGTGTGTGTGTGTGTGTGAGAGAGAGAGAGAGAGAGAGAGAGAGAGAGAGAGAGAGAGAGAGAGAGAGAACCTCACTGTGTGCCACATGTATGCAGTGCCTTTGGAGGCCAGAAGAGGGCGCTGGATCTCCTGGAGCTGGAGTTCCACATGGTTGGGAACTGCTGGGAACTGAACTCGAGTCCTCTGCAGGGGCAGCGTGCATTCTTCACCAGGGAGCTATCTCCACAGTCCCTGCTCAGGGTGTTGTTATCACAGCAACTGAAGTGAAACTAGAATCGAGACTGTGTTAAAAAAGAATGATTTCTTTTTTATTTTAATATATATGCCAGTTTTAGTGAGGTATCCTTTACACCTAGTGAAACTCACTCTTTTAGGGGTGTGGTTCTAGGAATTTTATTTATTTTCTGAGGGATCTCTAGAGTTTTACTATGTACGCCAGGCTGGCATCAAACTTGTAATCCTCTTGCCTCAACACCAAGTGCTGGAATTACAGTCATCACACCTGCCCACTACTATGATTTTGTTTAAGGATGTGTGACCTGCTTCCTACGACTAGGTCCTATGTCCTTTGAAGTTTCTATCACTTTCCAAAACGGCACTGCCCCCTCGGGACCAAACATTCAACACACTCTCTATTCGGTCCACAAGGATATGAAAGGGTCACCGTCTAGAGAGTGTCCCTCTCTTCTCTCCTTTTTCCTCACCTCTCCCACTTCCCTTCCTCCACTTCCCCATTTCTTGCTTGCTCTATTTTCTTTCCTCTTTTTTTTATTTTTTGACTTTTACTGTTTTCTTTCTTTTCCTTTCTTTCCTTTTCCCAGTCCCTTTACTTCTTTCTCTCCCTCCCCTACTCTTCTCTTTCCTTCCTCTCTCTCTTTCTTCCTTCTTCTCTCTCCTCCTCCCCTCTCCCTTCCCTCCTCTCAGTAGAACCCAGAAAGCGTAACACACTAGGACAATTTTCCCCAGAGAAAAGTCACACTTAAAAAATTATGGGTTTCATGATGACATTTTCACAAATAAATCATTGTAATGGCCTCGTACTTCAGCTCCGATGCCTTCTCTTCTCCTCCAGCTCATCCCCTTCCTACCTGAAATAGTTTCCTTCCTGCTTCTATATCATATTCATATCCTCGATTTGCAGATGCCGACCATCTATAGGCGTGCACACACACAACATCTGTATCTGCATCATTCCTAACACATTTGTAAGAAATCACCAAAATCTTCCTGTCCTCTCTGTTCTGTGATAAGACACCCCAACAAAACAACTTAAAGGAGAGAGGGTTTATTTGGCTCCCAGTTCTAAGTTACAGTCCATAAACATGGGGACCTCGAGGAGGGAATTTGAAGTGGCTAGCTACAATGTATCCACAGGCATGCTTAGAGGAAGCGAGAGCATGCTTGCTGCTGGCGCTCAACCCCCCCCCCCTTCTCCCTTTCATGCAATCCAGGGCCAGCCTGTGAAGTGGTGCTCCCACATCAAGAGAGGTGAGTGACTTTCCCACCTGAGCAACCCAATTAACCCCTCCCTCCAGGGGGCTGGAGAGATCGCACAGCAGCTAAGAGCATGGGCAGCTCTAACAGAGGCCCTGCAACCACATGGTGGCTCACACCCATCCATAGTGTGTTCTGGTGCCATCTTCTGGCCTGCAGGTGTACATGCAGATAGAACATCATGTACATAAAACAAATAAGTCTTTAAAAAATATTTTTAAAAAGACACCTCCTCCAGACATGCCTACATCCCAAGATAATCTAGACAACACCTTATCGAGACCCCTAAGAAATTCCACATTGTGTCGAGTTGACAATATTATTTGCGTTTCAATCGTTGCGGCAAAACACCACAACCAAGGCAATTTCCAGAAGAAGGAATTTATTTGGGCTCATAGTTCCAGAAGAGTCCAGGATGGCAGAATGAAGCCATGGCAACGGGAGCAGGAAGCTGAGGGCTCACGTGTTGAATTACAAGCACCAAGTAAAGAGAGTGCATGAGACGTGGTGTAAGTCTTTTAGCTCATCCCCACTGACACACTTCCTCTAGCAAGACCACGCCTCCTCAGCCTTCCAAACAGCATCACCAACGAGGACACACCAAGCATTTGAATACCTGAGACTTTGGGGGCATTGTTCAAACCACCACACTGCCAGTCAAATCTTTCTTCCCTCCATTCCCTCCCTTTGTGCCACCCTTGCCCCTCCCCTTGGACTGCTCTCTCCCCTTAAGGTCCTCCTTTGGCTTAGATGCATATGGATATATTCAAATCTGGATTCTGCATATGTAAAACTCTACTCCTTAGCTCTACAGAGTGGAAGGAAAGATCAGGTGGCCCAGGTAATGTTCTGGAATCAGACACTGTGATGATTGCATTGCATTGTAGACCTTATTATTTTTATTAGATGTTATATAAATTTCAGCTGATTAAAAGGGGGATGGGAACCAAGGAGATGGTTCAGTGGGCAAGATGCTTGCTGTCTAGGCACGAGGACCTGAGCTTGGATCTCCAGCACCCACACGAGAAGCTGGTTATGCAGGTGCAGACCTGTAACCCTAGCACTGGAGAGACAAGGGACAGGAGGATCATGGGGCGCACTTGTAGCCAGCCTAGCCTAAACAGTGAGCTCCAGGTTCCTTAAGAGATCCTGACTCCAACCATAAGCAGGAGAGGGATTGGGGATGAGACCAATGGTCTTCACATATACCTGCACGGGGGGGTGCACCCACCTACATGCCTCCACACATGCATAAAACCACACACCCTCTCACGCACACAAAGAAAGAAAAAGGGACTAATTATTTTTTAAAAAAATGTATTAGCTTGCGACATTGCTGCATGACCCGGGAGCTGGGAGGAGAGAATGAAGAACCTCAATTCTTCCTTCGTAATTGGAGTTAAGCTCAGGTTCCTGGCTGCAGCTAACTGTCTGTATGTGATTAATCTAGAAAATGTCATGGTCAAGAGGACAAGCTGTGGATCCGAGTGGCACAGGTCCGAGGCTCGGCTCTGCCACTGAGAGGTTGTGTGACCTTGGCGAGGGTTTTAATTTAAAAAAAAATTATTCATTTATTATCAGCAGCCCAGGAGGAAACGTGTGACGATTATCCAATATTCTGTTTGACCTTTCATGTCTTGGGACTCGACTGGGGTGGGGGGTGGGGTGATGTCAGATCCGGCGGACAAACAGCCAAGAAGAAAGAGGCCATTATGAGTCCGGCTATTCCAAAATGTTTCTGAACGCTAGAAAAATTAATCATCAATTGAAAAGAGCTTCTGGGAGTCACGAATCCTTAAATTCTTTGCGCTTCAGTTTCTTTACTGGTGATTGGGGAATAATAAGGAAGGCAATGAAATAAAGGACATTTCATACCCAGCTCAGTGGCTGCAAGCTTTGCAATTGTTGAAATTATTATTATTGTTATTATTATTAATTCACCCAGCAGTTCAATGTGAATTCTGGGATAGTTATAAATTTCCCTGCTTCCAAGCAGCCAGCAGGCCAGGCATTTCTTTTTGTTGTTTCTGTCTTTATGGTGTGTGTGTGTGTATCAATGTGTGCCTGGAAGCCAGAGGAAGACACTGGGTTATCTGTTCCACCAATCCCTACCACATCCCCTTGACACATGGTCTCTCACTGAACCTGGAGCTAGGCTTGTAGCTAACAAGTTCCATGGTCCTCCTGTTTCCATCCCAGCAACACACTCAGCTTTTTTACATGGGTGCTGAGGATTTGAACTCAGGTCCACATGCTTCCACAGAAAGTACACTTTCTAATCCACAATTTCTAATCCCAGCTCATTTCCCCTGTTCTGAGACAGCTTCTTACTATGAAACCCAGGCTGGCCTTGAACTCATGACTTTTCTGTCTGTCTCTCAAACACTGGGATTATGATGTGAGCCACCATGTTCAGCTTCCACCAAGCACTGAGTGGAGAGCCCCTATTTAGTGTATGCTTAAGGAATAATTGATTAATAGATACCAATATTTAAAATCTAAGGTGTGTTTGGAGCTAAAGATTGAGTCATAGCTTTTCTGATCCTAAATTCTCATGTTTTTCAAAGTCTCCCTGTATTGTTTAATAGAATAAACTCAGGAGAGTCTGGAATGGCATTGGATGAATGAACAGATACTTTCCAGAAACTTTCATGGGCTCTAAATATTTTACTGACTTTGGGTGTGGCTCAGTGGTAGAGCACCTGCCTAGAATCCCCAGTGAGGGGCTGGGGTGTGGCTCAGTGGTAGAGCCCCTGCCTAGAATCCCCCAGTGAGGGGCTGGGGTGTGGCTCAGTGGTAGAGCAGCTGCCTAGAATCCCCAGTGAGGGGCTGGAGTGTGGCTCTGGGGTAGAGCACCTGCCTAGAATCCCTCAGTGAGGGGATTAATTTCCTTCCCTGACTTTCCTCAATGATGATCTGTGATCTGGAAGTGTAAGGCAAGCATATAATTTCCTCCCCTAGGCTGTTTTTGGTTATGACAGTTGTCACAGCAACAGAATGAAACTAGAACACACAGTAAATTGAAACACGTGTTCTGTGTGATTCAAAAAATTATCATGACAATCATGTTTTCAGCTTTGAATGAATACATTTATTAAGTAATTTATTAAGCAAGCAAAAGTAAAAGAATAAAGAGCAAGGAGCAGACAGATAAAGCAGCCGACAGACTACAAAACATCAAATCAGGCGCCTACAATGTCCCATAGAGAGACTAGAGTAGCCTAACTCATAGCAACAAAAGGCAATAGGATCAAATGGAGGCTTGACAACATCCAGCAGAAATTGCCTGGGGAAGCCCGTTAGAGGAATCTTCTGGAGTTCCTGAATGAGAGTCCCTAGTGGAGCAGAGAAGAGTGTCCCCTTGGGTGAGGCTTCCAAGTATAAGACCAGATAAGAGCAGGAAGGTAACATGATAACATAGAATTGGTACTTATGATCAACTGGCAGAAATGGCTGGGGAAGCCTTGAAACAATCAGCGTGAGTTCCCGATGGAGAATTCTGGGCAGAGCAGAGCATTTTCAGGATGGACGAACTTCTGCCCTCTCTTTTCCACTGCAGGCATTTTTATATTATGGGGTCAACAGGAACCTCTGTTGGAAATCGTTTACCTTCTGGGACATAGGACCTTGAAGGACACTAGATCATACTGGTCCTCTCGGCTCCCAGGCTTAGGCAGCACATTATAACTTATCAGTCCAACTCAGATGTGTAGCTTTTCCCTTGGAATTGAAGGAGGCACCTAAAACCTCTAGAAGCAGAAACAACTTACAAGACTTAGGAAGTTCCTAAAACTTATAAGACCCATAGTTCCCTTTCCTAAACTTACATAAGCAGCACCAATAGCCTGGGAAAGGAGACTCTGCAACGGACTGAGTTGTCTGCAGCTGTACAGAGAGCCCCAGAGATGCAACTTTCAGGAGATGTCATCTACGCTGTTGTGAGCTTTGTAGTGATATAGCTGTCTTTGAGTCTTGCATGCTCAAAGACATGTATGTATGTTGCCCCAGGAAACTCACTGGCTCACTAAGGTAGACTTGGGTGGAATCATTTCTTTAGTGTGTTGTTCTTTATCCAGGGTGAATAGATATTTGTTCATATCTCCCCAGGAAAGTCATACAATACAAGACTATTTCAGTTTATATATGCATTGTTGGCTAGGATCTTCATGGGCAGAGCTGAGGCAGGAGGAAATAAAGGAAAATTAAGGAAACATGAGCAAGGAGCCTCTCTCTGGAGTCCAGTTGAATTCTCTTGCCAGCTGAGCATCAAGAATTCTGACACAAAGCTAGGTGATGGTGCACACCTTTAATCCCAGCACCTGGGAGGCAGAGGCAGGTGGATTTCTGAGTTCGAGGCCAGCCTGGTCTTCAGAGCAAGTTTCAGGACTACAAGGGCTGCACAGAGAAACCCTGTCTCAAAAACAAAACAAAACAAAACAAAAAAAAAAAAAACCAAGAATTCCGATAGAGCCAGATATAGTGATGAATGTCTTTAATCCTTGTACTTTGGAGGTAAAGACAGCAGATTTCTGTAATTTCAAGGACAACCTGGTCTACATAGTGAATTCCAGGACAGCAAAGACTATATAGTGAGACCCTGTTTCAAAAGCACAGCAAACATAAAAGAACTCCAACACAGCTAACAACCTTTGCTGCGAAGGTTGTCTATGCATAGAAGATATTCCTTTTCTATAGAGATATTTTGAATGTTAAACTAGTCAGTCATGAATCAAGCTTAAGGTTTAGGCTCATATGGCCTTGATGCCTTTCCCAGGTAGAAGGTCAACATTTTCTGGAACTCTCACAAAGGACAATAAACTTGTTTACAGTACACACAGCTTAGCTTCCTTGTATAGTGCTTCTGTCCTCTGTCTCCTCTCCTCCCCTCCTCTCCTCTCCTCTCCTCTTTATTTATTTATTTGTGTCATATAACATGTATATTTTATAGCCTATAAAATCCACACATCTTTTTAAATTAATTAAATAATTAAATAACGATCTTTTCTCAGAAAAACTTCCTAGACAAAAGGATGCAATAAACCCCTGTGGTTTAAATGAGAAATGCCCCCCACAGGCTTGTGTGTTTAGTCTCCACATGGTGGTTCGGAGGTGTGGCCTTGCTGGAGCAAATGTTCTAGTGGGGGGAAGGCCTTGAGGTTTTGTCACCCCGTCACCCCATCCCACTTCCTATCTTCTCTCTACTTGGGTGAGGAGTCCTGCTGATCACTCCTGCCACCACGGAGCCACCTACAGCTGTCCCGCCCACCCCACCGCCTCCATGATGGACTGAATCCCTCACACAGCTTGCCAAGACAAACTCTTGTTTCAGCTGCTTTTACCACAGCCCCGTACACAGACACAATGCGTGCTGATTATAGTCACCCCTCCCTCTCCCCCAGAATTCACGTTCTCTTGCCTTTTCTTTCTTTCTTTCTCTCTAAAAGATTTAGTTTTATTCTTCCTAATTGTGTGTATGACTGCTGGCTGGATCCTTCAGGGTAGCAGCTGCCACCTCCCAGAAGGACCAATCATTTCAGTCCCACAGCTGTTTGGCCCCGCATGCTTGGGCAGAGCATGGTTGCAGAAGGCCTCTGGAGGAGGAAAACGTTCACCGCCAAATGGACAGGAAACAGGAAGCGAAGACAGGGAATCTCTTCATTTGTGTGTATGGAGGTGTGTGCGTGTGTGAGTGAGCACGCACGAGAGCAAGAACAAATGAGTGACAATATGAGAAAATGTATGAAAATGTGTATGAAAGTGTGTGTGAGAGAACGTGAGCATGTCCATATGTGTGCCTGTGTGAGCATGTGTATGGAGGCTAGTGCATAACCCAGTATGCGGGTTACAGGCATGAGTAGCCATGCTCAGCCTCTTTCATGGGTTCTGGGGATTTGAACTCAAGTCTTTGAGCTTGCAGAGCAAGCTCCTTTACCCACAGAACCCTCTCTGAAATCTCCTACTGACACCTATATGTCTTGATCATCAGTCAACTGTCACCATTATCTTCACATCTGTTTTAGGGTCCCGAGCTGACCCACTTAGTGTTTTTCCATTCCCTAATTTGGAGGGTCTGCTGGGCAGTCCCTCTTGGAGCTAACCTCCTGCCTCGCATTTCCACACTTGCTTCTTGCAGCGTTGATGGACATGGCCAATCACTGTGGACGGAGCTGACGGGCTGTCTCGAGGCCGCTAGGTTTTGTTGTTGACATGTGTCTTCTTTCCACCTATTTCAGAAATTAGAATACCGCACAGGTCCCCAGCAAGGTGGTTCCGTCTCTTTCAACTTTAATTCACTGTCCAATACAGGGCAGGAAATTCAGGCTGCAGATCCCAGCTCTCAGCCCCGAGGCTCTGCGTCAAACTTCTCCAAATCTTTATCAAAAATCAAATCCACACGTCTCTTCTCCATAATTCAAGGATGGTGACCTTAGGCAAGCCTGTCTGTCATCCGTTTTGCAATTCCAGGCAAGGCTTTACCTACACCTCTGGCTGCGCAGCGTTTTTTTCAGATTATAAATTGGAAAGTCCGTAGAAATGCTGCAGCCTGAGCATCAAAAATACTATACATGTTATTATTATCTCCCATTGCCAGGCAACACCGCCCACCCGGCTCCTGTGCACCTCACACGTGTTCAATTATTTCTTAGTATTCTTGGTGTGACACAGGTGTTTGCTTCAAAGTCGGCTTCCTACTTGCCCTTCCTCCCTCCGTTCCTCTCTCTCTCTCTCACCTCCTCTCTCCCTCCCCTCCTTCAGTTTCTCCCTCTCTTAGTTTTTCCCTCCCATCCTTCTTCCTTTTCTCTTCCCCTCTCTCTTCCCCCCTTCTTCCATATCCACCCCCAACACAGCCTCTTCTGGGACCTCCTGGGCTCCAGCCGCTGTCCTCTGAAGTTTACTGATTCTTTCCTCCCCACTGGCCATTTGCTTCAAGGGACCCCTAAGATGGTTTTTAAGACACAGCTTGACCATCATTTCTTAGAATTTCTGTTTTGAGATAGGGTCTCACCCCATGGCCCAGGCTGGCCTGGAATTCATTACACAGCCCAAGCTGTTCTTAATCGTTGCAATCCTCTTGCCTCAGCCTCCTGGGTGCTGGGATTGCAGGTGTGAGCTACCATGGGCAGCTTCTTCCTTTTTGAATTGTAACTGTACTATCTAGCTCCAAAAGTGGCCTTGAAGTTCATCCTGGGCCAGGCTTGGTGACTCCCAAAGAGATCTTGGGCCACTCAGAAGAAAAGTCTCATTTAATACGGATACTGGAGAAGAAAAATACACCAAGGGAACAAATAAGGCCTGGTAAAGTACAAGTCTATGTGGGACCCTGGATTCAGTTCCCAGTGCTCTTAACTTATAAGTCATCTCTCCAGATGCAAAATTGAGGAAAAAAAAAAGCAAAAACAAAGCCCAAACCAACAAATCCACCAAGCAAACAATTGGGTATGCTAATGTGTGCTTGTAATTCTAAGATGGAGAGATGGGAGGCAGAGACAGGGGGGTTCTTGGGAGTTTGCTGGCCTGCTTGGTGGAAGGTGCCTGAGGACAAACACCTGAGCTTGTCCTGTAGATCCACATGCAAGCACACACACATGTGCAATCATGTATAAACACATACAAACGAATAAGTAACTGTGCCTATTTTTGTATATCGTCAGCGAGATAAAAAGAATTTTGAAATTGTGTGAGCCAAGCAAAGCAAACGTCTACACTTGGTCTAGAAATGACACGTGAGTTCTGGCTTACACTGAGGTCTAATTGTCAGTCAGTTCTGAGGGCCAGGGGACTCCTGGGCTAGAGGTTCAAATTTGACAGCTAAGGAGGTAACAGAGGAGAGGCTAGACCCAGCACTCTCCATAAAGAAAACCCCTCGGGAGGAGGTGGATGTGTTTTTTTCTGTATTAATGGGAGATCAATGGGAGATTATTGATAATCCTGGTCGTGGAGGCAACTCTTCAGACTTGAGTGCTTGCTGTCCTGTAATCTTGTTTGATCCTCGGAACGGCCCGGGAGCTCATCAAGAGCACTGGACATGTCCTAACCAGATTAGAGATAGAGAAGGACTCAGACAATTTCATCTATCAGAAGAAACCCAAGAGGGGAAAGGAAGTGGCAGGGTTCACGCGTCCTTTGGAAAGGGGGGAATAAGCTCAGATCCTGCAGCTCTCTCTGGTTGCTCTCTTCCTCTCTCTGGTTTCCTGCATTGTGGATGCAGGAGGCAGGAGCTCAAAGGTGGAAGCAACCCAAGAGGCCACTTATAGATGAATAGATAAACTAATATGGGCGCTATCTGTCTATGTATGTATATATTTATCTCTCTCTATTCATCTATAATCAATCATCTATCTATGTATCTATTTGTCATCGACCTATTTCCTATCCATATACCATTTATCTATAGCTCTATCATTTATCAACCTATTATCTATTGATCCATTCATCATCATTTTATCTATAATCTACCTATAATTTATAGTCTATACTTACCTATCTACCTATATCTATGTACCTGTGCATCTCTAGTCTATCCACCTATCATCTATCTATAATCCATCTATGTATCTATCAT
The DNA here is from genome assembly GCF_014885135.2 of Alexandromys fortis. Classification (NCBI taxonomy): domain Eukaryota; kingdom Metazoa; phylum Chordata; class Mammalia; order Rodentia; family Cricetidae; genus Alexandromys; species Alexandromys fortis. The sequence continues at coordinate 632,148 of NW_026068021.1, forward strand.
CTTTCACCAGTCTGTCAGTGATCTGTTTCCATCTCTCTATCACTCTGTCTGTAAGAAAGACACACTCTGTGACACGCTGTTACATGGATGAGCACTGGGGATATTCTGAATGAAATAAGCCAGTCACCAGAAGGCAAGTCTTGTGTTAGTTCTCTTTGGTGAAGTCCCTTGAGTTGTCAAGTTCCTCAAGACAGAACGGAGAACGGTGGTGCCAGGGGCTGGGGTGGGGGTAGTTAGCTCAGGAGGGTCAAGTTTCAATTTTCGCCAGACGAGAAGAACTCTGGGGTCAAAGGGAAGTCACGTGGATGAACTAGAACAATGCCCAAAAGGGACTAACATACTATGAATATGGCGTGTGAGCTGGCTAGTTTTATGTCAAGCTTGTGAGGTCATTATTTTTGTTGTTGAGAGCATGGGACAAGAAGTGAGGGTGAACAAGTAACAAATGACCACAAGGTGGCAGTAGAAGCCTGAGTTTTATTCAATTGACACTTAGAGCTGCCTGTGGGGGACTTTCCAGGGCTAGGGTGTGGGGCTGCGGCTCAGAAGACCCAGAGGGCTGGGACACTAGCAGGGTCCAGGTCAGAGAGGCCGCTGGAGCACCTAGATGATGTCTGTCACGCAGCAGTCTCGAGGGCCTCTTGCTTATGGTAGCTTGGTCTCCTTTTAGTGACTAGTTTTACCACAAGTATGTGCAGCGTGTGTGTGAGTGTGCGTGTGTGTGAGTGTGTGCGTGTGTATGCATGTATTTTGTAAATTTTTAAAAATAACATACTTTTTTTCTGTTGATCTTTTTTTATTTATTTATTTATAACATACTTTTAAAAATAAGTTAAGACTAGTGTGTGTGTGTGGGGGGCATGCCTTTAATCCCAGCACTTGGGAGGCAGGAAGATGAGGAGAGAAGGAGGAAGGGAGGAAGGAAGGACTGCATGGCCCCCAAGGGACAGCACAGCTGTCCTCTGGCCTCCATATCTCCTGCACGCACGCTCACACACAAAGAACCAACCATCTTTTTTATCGCTGTCCCTGTTATTCCCTCAACAATGCCAATTAGCAGCTGTCCACACAGACTTGACTTGTGTTCGTCGTTCTAAGTAGTGCAAAGCTGACTGAAAGTGTGCAGGAAGATGTGCATGAGCTGTGTGCAAGTGTCAAGCCGTTCGTGCAAGGACCTACATGTCCGTGGAGTCTGGTGTTTATGGAGGGTCCCAGAACCCAAGGCTCAGGGACCCGGAAGTTGTTGACTGCATTACCAGGACTCAAATAACATGGAAAAGATGCATTTGTGAGTGATCCTGAACTTGGTTGTGTGCAATGAAATCTGCATAAAGGAACAAACCCTAAAACAATGTTATTTTAAAAAAAAAGTTCTGAGGCTAGGAAGGTGGCTCAGTGGGTAAAGCACATGTCAAGCAGGCTTAAGGATCTGAGTTCCACTCCTCAGAACTCATGTAAGGTCTGACATGTAGTACAGACCAGTAATCTCAGTGCTTCTGAGGCAAGATGGAGGGGAAGACAAGAGAATTCCTGAAAACACGTGGGTCAGGTAGCCTGGTGTGTACAGTGGCAAACGAGACACCTGGTCTCAAAAAACAAGGCAGAAGGCCAGGACTGACCCTTGAGAATTTTCTCTGACCTCTACTCATGTGTCATGGCATGCATGCACACCTACTCCCATAAACATGCACGCATGCACGCATGCACATGTGCACGTATGCGAGTGCACACACACAGACAAAAAATAAAAATGCAATAAATTTCATTTAAAAAAATCCCTTCAAGGGTAAATTTTCCAGTCTTGAGAGTCACTTTAGAACGAAGCAACATGAGACTTAGTCTGCCCCACAACGAGGGCAAACAAGCTAAATAGACTTTTCTCTGAAGCACGGCTGGGCCTCTGTCATTGCTATTCGACTTGTCACACAGCTCTGTCAAGAAACCTAAATTTAGATTGTTCCTTGTTCAGAAACCAGGACATTCCATTTTTGTCCAAAAAAGCAATGACACAGAAGGCCTATTCAGTTGCTGTTAATTCGCAAAATGCTTGAATCCAGCTGAAGAAATAGAGATGTTAATTGCTTTGTTATTTATAGTAGCATAAATTAGAAAAAAATTTAAATGTTAAAAAGGAGGAGGAGAGAAAATAAACCACAGTAGAGTTAATCAAAGAATATTATGTGGACATTAAGAAGGATAGCCACAGGGGCTGGGGGAGAGCCTAGTCAGTGCAGTGCTTCCTGTGGAAGCATGCAGAAGGCCCGTGTTCAGTCCTAGAACCCACAGAGCGGACTGCCAGTGTGTGCTTGTAAGCCCAAAGGCAGGCATGCAGAGACAGGGGATCTCATTGACTCGCTGACCAGCCAACCTAGCCTATAAACAGTGACTCCAGGTCCTGGCGAAAAACTTTGCTCTAAAAATAAGGGGGAAAAGAAACAATTAAAACTTCAACCAACCTGCCAAACTATCAATCAATTAACTAACTAGCCAAACAGCTCTCTAACCAATCAATCAACTAACCAACAAACCAAGCAACTAATCAATCAAAATCTAACCAGTAGATTAAACAACCAACCAAGCATTCAAACAGCCTATCAATCAATCAACAAGTAAGTCAGCCAACAAACCTATCTACTAACCAATAAGCCAACCAACCAACCATCTAACCAACCAACATTAATAAACCGGCCAACCAAACAATCAACTAACCAATCAATCATCCAACCAATGTACCTACCAATCAACCACTGAACCAACCAACCAACCAACCAACCAACCAACCAACCAACCAACCAAACAAACAAACAAACAAACAACCAGCCGAACAAGCAAACAACAAACAACAAAAACCTTCCACGAGTGGTCATGAAGACTCAGTGGGAAAGTGAGAAACAAGTGAGGTTGAAGAGCAGGAAGTATAAAGCTGTATGAATCCTATAACAATTGTATGTGTGTAAAATACATTTGAAAACAGGAAAAAATGTTTTCTGTCTCAATGAATTGGGATAATTTTTTAAATGTTTGTTTATTTATTCATGTGAATGCATGTGTGTGCCTGCATTACGGTTGCATGTGGAGGTCAGAGGACAATGTAAGGGAACTGATTCTCTTCTTCTACCATGTAGGTTCCAGCTGTTGAACTAGGGTCAGCAGACTTGACAGCAAAGGACCTTGCTCACTGAGCCCCGATTTTCAATATGTTTTATGGAAGAATTAATTTTTTTTTTTGAGACAGGATTTCTCTGTGTAACAGCTCTAGCTGTCCTGGAACTCGCTCTGTAGACCACGCTGGCTTCAAGCTCACAAAGATCCACCTTACTCTGTCTCCAGAGTGCTGGGATTAAAGGTATGTGCCATCACTGCCTGGTCATGGGGAAAATTTGTTCTGTCTTTCCAGAGGCAAGGTTTTGTAGTATGAGATCACTTGAAGAACATTTAGCAGGGATGGAGACATCATTGGACAGCGCTGGGATTCAGGACCCAGCAGCAGCTCTGGGCTTGCAGCACCTCCAGACCACTTCAGCTTTTGCACACACAGTAGATGATGCACTCAGGCATGGTGGTATGTGTATTCAGTCCCAGAATTCAAGAGGCTGAGGCAGGAGAATCACAAGTTCAAGGCCAGCCACAACGTTTTGTTTCAAAACAAAACACACTAAGGAAGGCTGTGAGAGAGTTCAGTCACTAAAGTGCTTACTGTACAAATGTAAGGACCTGAGTTTGATGTCCAGAACATAGGGAACTCGGGCATGGTGGTATGCACTTGTGGTCCCGGTAATGAAGAGGCAGAGGCAGAGGAAGAATACCTGTACTTGCTGGACCTGCCAGTTTAGCCTCATGGGCGAGCTCCAGTGTGTGCCACCATGTCCTGGATTTTATGTGGTTTCTGGGGACTGAACTCAGCTCCTCGTGCCTGCGCAGCCAAGATTTTACCAAATGGCTATCTTTTCGGAGCCAGAGGTTAGCTCTTGTCATGCTGACCAAACCGTTCTGTCAACCGGCCAGTGAAGACTTCGTGTTGCTACTTCTAGGAGGGAATCTGGGGAGGCAGCTGGAGAAGGGAAACCAGAAGCCCCAGGTGACAGGTGGAGTTCTCCCTCTTCCTCCAGGCCAAAGGAGAGAATCCTGGCCTGGTGGGGGTCACTCGGTGAGCTGCTACCTACCAGAGATCCTTCAGCTGGCAGCTGTGAAGCCAGCACGGAGCACGTCTCTCTTGTGGCCTCAAACACACCTCCTTCAGGTTTTGCTTCTCCTTCATGACATAGTGTCTTGACTGGCACACTCATCACCACGTAAGTAAGTAAATAAATAAATGCATGCACAAAGGAGATAGTTGGCTCATCTGGCAGCAGATGAGTGAGAGAGAGAGAGAGAGCGAGAGCGAGAGCGAGAGCGAGAGAGAGAGAGAGAGAGAGAGAGAGAGAGAGAAAGTGGTAACATTGCAGCTGATTAGAAAAAAATCAATATGGGCAGCTGGTAGTTTAAGTCTGCAGCCCCGGCATTCAGGATGCTGAGGGAGGAAGGTCATAAGCTCCAAGTCAGCCTGAGCTGTAGAGTGAGTCCAAGGCTAGCCTAAGTGATGTATCAAAACCTGGTTCTTCTTCTTCTTCTTCTTCTTCTTCTTCTTCTTCTTTTTATAAGGCTGCTGGGCTTGGTGGCCCATGCCTTTAATCCCAGCCCTCTGGAGGTAGAGGCAGGTGAATCTCTGAGTTTGAGGTCAGCCTGGTCTACAAATCAAGTTCCAGAACAGCCAGGGCTACACAGAGAAACCCTGTCTCAAAACAAACAAGCAAACAACAACAACAACCACAACAGCAAAAGAAGGTGACTAACTAGGCTATGTCCTTTAGACAAATCCAGTGTATTTTTGTTGTTCTTGATATTGTGTTGGGACAGAATCTCATGTAGCCCAGGTTGGCCTTGAACTCACTATGTAGCTGAAGAAATAACCCAGCATTCTGCTCTGGCCTCCCTCCCTATATGTGCATGGGTGTGCACACTTACACACTCACATGCATGACACACACACACACACACACAGATATAGCTAGGCATGGTGATGCACACCTGTAATTCCAGCCTTCAGAAAGCAGAGGCAGGGGGATTATAAAATTGAGACTGGCCTGGGCTACAAAGCAAGACTCTGTCGACAGACAGACAGACAGACAGACAGACAGACATGAAGCATCAAAGATGTAGAGTCTACAGGTCATGTTTGCAGTTTGCAGGGCCTTGCTGGGTGGAGATAAGTTTAGTTTGGATCGACTGCTCATTTGTTATTTCTAAATACTCGTCCTTCCTGCAGTTGGTCTCGCACAAATGTGGTGCCCCCTGTGCCCTCACACCTGTTACCCTGAAGCTACCCCCCCCCAGCAATGCTATCCGGGGAAGTTGGCTCACAAAATGCTCATGGAGAGAGGCCAGGGGAAGATCGCTCTGAAATTCAGGAAGCAAGGCAAGAGTGCACTTTTTGCAGCATATGGATTGCCAGAGATTTCCGAGGCCTCTTCAGCTGTCTTCTCGAGGAAGAATTCTATTTTGGAGCTGGCAGAGCGTCCACTCAGCTATTCGGAACCCACGCCAGATCCAGCGGGCTGAGTCATTCCTCAGCAGCTGTGGTTGACCGTGATGATGGCACTCAAGCCTTTAGTCTTTATATTTGAGGTTGAGTGCCTCCCACATGCTCCTGTGTTTGAACA
>NW_026068021.1:639272-666654 GCF_014885135.2 Alexandromys fortis
GGGGAATAGCTGAGAGGCCTGCATCTTGCAGGAAACAGGAAGTCAACTGACTGTCATACTGAGTGAACCTGCAGCAAAAGAGATCTCAAAGCCCGCCCCCACAGTGACACACTTCCTCCAGCAAAGCCACACCTCCTACTAGTGCCACTCATTATGAGATTATGGGAGCCAATTACATTCAAACTGCCGCACCATCTGGATTCTGTTTCCCTGTTCTGGCTGAGCCACGACTGAGATATGGTAAGCCATGTTCACACCAACCGGAAGACAGCACCTCTTCTCTGAAGAGCCTTCAAGAGGAGAACTGAGCTGGCAGATGTCCACTGATGTTCAGTTTCCCAAAACAGGCAGTTTGCCACCCCCTACTGTTGCTATGGTTTGCATATGAAACACCCCGCCCCTCGGCTGACATGAAGACTGACTTCCTGATGACACCATTTTGGGAGTTTCCAGAAACTTTTGGAAGTTGGGTCTAGCTGAAAGTAGTAGTTCATTATGGGGAGTGGGCTTGAGATGGGTCTTTGGAGGTAGGTATCTTGTTCCTGGCCACTTCCTTTTTGCCTATTTCTTGTCTTCTATAAGTTTTTTTGATTCGTTTGAGATGGATCATGTCCTAGAGCTATCTCTTGTAGACCAGGCTGGCCCCAAACTCACAGAGATCCTCCTGCCTCTGCCTCCCGACTGCTGGGATTAAAGGCATGCACCGCCACTGCCCGGCTATCTTCCATAATGTTAAGAACCATGTCCACCACACAATCTGGCCACCATGTCTTTCTGTCAGGTACATGGAGCCACACAATTGGAAGGTCTTGCATGCAGGTTCACAGGGACACTGAGATGAACTGTTGGGGGCAGAGTTCATTAGAAGGGCTCTTAACCCCACGGGTGGTCAGACAGTGTGTCTGTGGTATTGGTGGGAGAAGGCTGCCGCAGCTGGATTCTGACATTATGGTCTTACAGTGACCATACACCAAGCCCCCAGAAAACATGAGCCAAAATGAATAATTTTGTGTTGTTCCCTTAGGAACTTTGGATACAAGTGCAGATACACTGATTTTTTTTTTTTTCTTTAGGGAAAGGAAGATGGAGACATGTCTTGAAGAACTTCTTGGAAGGATGTCTCATCAGAAATCCCACAGCTCACACCCCGGGGTAAAGCACAAGTATCCCCGAGTGCTGGTTTTTGTGATTGCACAGGGAAACTTGGTTTCTTTCATAATGCCTCCGCATGAAGGAGCTAGGGTGGGTTAAATGTTTGGTTGTCACCTTGAAAACAACCAAAGAAGCCTTCCAGTTCACTAGTTCTCAGTAGCAGGGAGACCTCTAATTCTGGAGATTCACATAGTTGGGGGCCATGTGACTGGTTTCCCACCTGTTTTGGCAGAGACACCCTCTACCTGGTGGGTTATGGTAACAGTTGCCTAGGTTACACTTCAAGGAATTAGGGGCTTCTTTTATTGACAACACTGGCTTTTCACTTGGGGCTGCAGAAGCCCTGTGAGTGATGGGAACTGGATGGAAAGGCTGGGCATCTCTGTCTTAACAGTGTGACCACCTCCTTTGCTGCTTGAGCCTATGCACCAGACTCTACCTGTCTCTGTCTCTGCATGTGGACAAGCTGATCATTCGAGAAACATTTGCTCAGAACTTGAGTACAGGATGAACCTGACCTACTCTCTCTTTCCCTCTTCAAGGCGAAAAATATAGGATCTGCCACGACCAAAACTATAGGACCTTGAAAGGAGGAAATAGAGGCGTCCTTGAAGGCGGGAGAGACGGCTCAGTGGTGAAATGCTTGTCGTGCATGCGGGAGGTTCTGATTGGCTCTCAGAACCCAGGTAGGAAGCTGGGCATGGTGGCACATGCTTCTCATCCCAGCGTTGGGAGGTGGGGTCAGGCCAATCCCTGGCTTTGCTAGCCGGACAGTCTAGCCTGATTAATGATACTCAGGACCCAATGAGAGATATTGCCTCAAAGAGCAAGGTGGATGGCTCCTGAGAAATCACACCTAGGTTGTCCTCTGGTCTCCACGTACACATGGACACACACACACACACCATACCCCAAAAGATATAAGAAAGGAAGTTAGTACACATGGCATGAGGGAGACATTTGAAATTTCTTTTCTTTTCCTTTCTTCCTTCTTTCTTTTCTTTCTCCCCCCCTCTCTCCCTCCCTCCCTCCTTTCTTTCCTTCCTTTCTTTCTAATAATGGCTTCCTCAAAAATAGTTCTGATCCTGAAACCTGGACCGCCATAGAGAGCACATGTGTTTGGACGAAGTTCATAGCTCGTATCCTGGAAGTGGAGATGGTGGTGGGTGAGGCTGGTGCCATCACGTAGTTCGAAGCAGCAGTGACTCCCAGATGAACCCAGCAAGCATATGCTATTTTTCTTTCCTTTCCTTGTGTTTGGTATAGGTATGTATGGGTTCATGTGTGCACACATGTATGTGCAAGTGCATGTCTGTCTGTCTGTCTGTCTGTCTCTCTGTGTGCATGTGTGTGAAGGCCAGTGGCCATTGTCAAGTTGGCTTCCTCAATTGCTCTCACCTTATTTTTTGATACAGAATTTCTTACTGAACCTGGAGCTCACTGATTTAGCTAGATTAGTGGCCAGCACTGGGATTACAACTGTATAATGCCTGGCTTTTCTACACGGGTTCTGAGGGTCCAACTCAGGTCCTCATGCTTGCCAGGTGTCCCGGTTTTGATTCTGTTGTTGTAATAAAATACATGGATGAAAAGAAACTTAGTGAAGAAAGGTCTCTCAGTCTGTCACTGAGGGAGGGTCACAGTGCCAGGAGCCTGAGACAGAAGGTCATATCACAGCCACAGCCAAGAGCAGCAAATGACTCCTTGCTGGCTTGCTTGTGCTTGGCTCAGTTTCCCCTCACTTACGCAGTTCAGCATCCTCTGCCTAGGGAATGGTGTCGCCCATGGTGGGTTGGGTCTTCCCACATTTAATTAAGATAATCCCCACAGACATCAACACAGCCAACCCAATGTAGATACTCCTTGATTGAGGCTTTCTTCCTAGATTATTCTCAGTTGGATCAAGCCGACAAAGTTAACCATCACGCATGGCAAGCCCTCTATTGGCTGAGCCATCTCCTCAGCCCTGCGTGATATTTTTCTTTGCTACGAAGATTTGCAGTTTGTTATGCAGCAACAGACATCAGATACAAATGAGCACCGATACACAAAATGCCAAATGAGGTTTTTATCACCTCCTGCCATTTCCCTAGACAGACTCAGCTCCCAAATCAGAGACCACGTGTCCTGGCAGAGCTTATCCAAAAACACAGTCCAATTTGGTCTCTCTCATTATGACTTGTAGGATAGTGATGTCATTTGAAGACTTGCCCATAAGCGCACAATGGGACGAGAAATAACCCTTGGCAAGATTTCAAAGCTGAAGGAGTCTTGGGAGGCAGGATCATTTATAATAAAACACAATGACTTGACGGCTTTAGTTTTCAGTTATTAAGGTTGGAGGGCCAAAGCTCAGCCATGCAATTTAGTTCTTAGCGATGTTCGATAATATCGCCTCAGAGTCCGACATCTAAATACTCCTGTCAATCAGCCTCTGTTATGCAATTCTTACTCCATGCAGTGTGACCCGTGGAGCTGTGGGAAGAACATAGGAAGTGAAAACTAGTCCCTGCTCTGCGGGGAGAGCTAATTTCGAGAAAATACAAGCCACTAACAGATCAATTATTCCTCAAAATGCTGATAGGATTTTTTTTTAATTGTCAAATTCCTTAGAAGTTTTATTTTGGAAACACTTTTTTTTAAATAGTACTTTGTGCTTATTTCAAAAGTAACTCTCAAAATGCAGAGAAGTGTAAAGAAAGATAGATTTCCAATAACTCTAATCATCGATTGTTGTTGGCATTTTGATGAATCCCTTTTCTGAGGATTTCCAGGGTATGTATGTTGCCATGTACATAATTGGTGGAGTCAGTTGTCTGTAGCATTGATAAGCCTCAGTGCACTGGGGCTGGCCTGGAACTCGTGCTTCAGCCTCCTCAGTGTTGAGATTATATGTATGAACCACCAGGTCCCACTTGAACTCATTTAAAAATTTTTATTTTATTTTATGTGTATGGGTGTTCTGTCTGCATGTATGTCTCTGTACCACATGTATGCTTGATACTCATGGAGGCCAGAAAAGGGTATTATATTCCCCTGGAAACTGAGTCACAGATGGTTGTGAGTTGCCGTGGAGGTGCTGGGAATTTGAACCTGGGTCCTTTGGAAGAACAGTCAGTGCTCTTAACTGTTGAGTTGCCTTTTTAACTCTATACGTTATTTCTTTCTTTCTTTTCTTTGAAGATTTATTTATTTATTATTTACAGTGTTCAGCCTCCATGTATGGCTGTAGGCCAGAAGAGGGCACCAGATCTCATTACAGATGGTTGTGAACCACCATGTAGTTGCTGGGATTTGAACTCAGGACCTCCAAAAGAGCAGTAAGTGCTCTTAACCTCTGAGCCATCTCTCCAGCTTCTATATGTTATTTCTTAAGAAAAGGAAATTAAGTATGTGGAGTTAACCGAGTTGGTAAAGTACTAGGAACCAAGTTTGGATCCCCAGAACCTTTATTAATAAATGCTCAAGTGTGGCGGCAAGCATTTATAACGTCAGTGGTAGGGAGAGGGAGGCAGGAGGCTTGCTGGGCTTGCCAATTTAACTGAAAAGGTGGGTTCCACATTCAGCGAGAGACTATTTCAAGAAAACAGTGGAAGGTGACGGAGGACAACACCAGACATCGATGTCTGGTGACGGAGGACAACACCGGACATTGGCGTCTGGTGACGGAGGACAAAACCGGACATTGGCATCTGTGACGGAGGACAACACTGGACATTGGCGTCTGTGACGGAGGACAACACTGGACATTGGCGTCTGGTGACGGAGGACAACACTGGACATTGGCGTCTGGTGACGGAGGACAACACTGGACATTGGCATCTGTGACGGAGGACAACACTGGACATTGGCGTCTGTCTGGCCTCTACCATATTTGCACACACAGGTGCATACATGCCAACAGACATCACATACACACACATGCGCACACACACACGCACACACACTAAGGCGCTTCAATACCATCCTTAGTTATATAGTATAGCAAGCTCTAGGTGATCTCAGAGCACACAAAACACTGCCTAAAAATAAGAATTTTAAGAAGGTCATGGAGAGATAAATCAGCAGGGAAGAGCCTTGGCTCTTCTTCCAGAGGACCTAGGTGCTATTCACAGATATACAACACAGAAGCAAACACCTATACATCTAAAATAAAACCATTTTTGTATTTTATTTAAAAAGAAAATCAGAATCATACCGCCTTTCCCCCCATCTTTCTATGTCATTATCAACGTGCAGGAATTTAATGGCTATAAAGCATGCTGTGGCATGAAGGGAATCTTTTATTGATAGACATTTTCACTATTTAAAATTTTCTCTATCACGAAGAGCAATGCTGTAAAATCCCTGCATTTTCTTGCACGGGTAATTGTATCCTTACGGCCTTAGGACAAGTCTGTAGGGTTAGAAGGGCTCGGCCAGCGGTTTTCAACCTGGAGGTCCAGACATTTTTGAGGTTGACAGACCCTTTCACAGGGGTTGCAGATCAGATATTTACATTATAATTCACAACGGTGGCAAAGTTGCAGTGATGAAGTGGCATTGAAAATCATTTGTTGTTGGGGGTCATGAGAATCTTGAAGAGTCTCAGTGTTAGCAAGGCTGAGAACCGCTGCCCTAGGCTGAAGCTATGGATCCTGCATACAGTGTTGCCACATGAGGTAAAGAGACCACAGAGGATCTACAAAGAAAATTTTCTCTAATGGAATTAATCTTAATTAGATGGTATGATAGTTAATCTTCATTTCAACTCAACCGGGTAGAGAATTGTCTATGAGACACTTCCTGGGAGTGTCAGTGAGCACAGTTCCAAAGAGGTACAGCTGGTGTGGGCGGCAGCATCCCCTAGGCTGGGATCGGGGACTGAATAAAAGGAGAAAGCGAGCTGAGCACGGTCTTCCATTACTCTCTCATTCCTGACTGTGGTGCATTGTGACCAGCCACCTCAAACCCCTGCTGCTATGTCTTCCTGTTGATGATGGGCCATTCCTTCAGACTGTGAACAAAATAAACCCCTTTCTTCAAGCCCCCCACTCCAGGCATTTTGTCATAGCAACAAGAAAAGTATCTAATACAGATTGCTATGTCACAACTGAAAACCATAAAGAGGCTGGAGGGTGTGGCCCAGTGGTAGAGCACCTGCCTAGAATCCCCCAGGGAGGGGCTGGGGTGTGGCTCAGTGGCAGAGCACCTGCCTAGAATCCCCCAGTGAGGGGCTGGGGTGTGGCTCAGTGGTAGAGCCCCTTCCTAGAATCCCCCAGGGAGGGGCTGGGGTGTGGCTCAGTGGTAGAGCAGCTGCCTAGAATCCCCCAGAGAGGAGCTGGGGTGTGGCTCATGGTAAAGTGCTGACCTAGCATGTGCAGCAACATTCTGGATTCTGTTCTAAGAAAGGTGGGTCAGAGGTTGTTTCTCCCCTTCCTGATGGTAGTAACTCTCAGTCTCTCAGGTTCTGCAGCACCTGCTCACTGTACCCACAAGACAGTTGCTGTCTGTGATTGCACACCTTAACTTGCTGTGGAAATCCTTGGGATTGCAGCCTGGCTGCTGCTGCTGAGACCAGAGTTTCCTGGGCTACAAAGCCCCCATGGCTTCTGTCTTAGTTTCCTTCCTTGGTGTTGTGATGAAATCCTCTGGCCAAAACAACTCAAGGGAGAAAGGGCTTATTTCAGCTCCCAGTTCAAGAGGACAACACGACGGGGGAGTCAAGGCGGCAGGAGCTTGAAATGACAGGTCACATCTCATCTACACACAGGAAGCCGAGATGGATGGATGCAGGCTCGTGCCCAGCTCACTGTCTCCACGTACACAGCCCAGGAACCCCTGCCTAAGCCATGGTTCAAACTCTGGTTAAGAGGATCTCACGTCAAGCAATGAAATCACGACAATCCCCACAGCCGTGGCCAGAAGCCTGTCTCCCAGCTGATTGCAGATTCTGAGGAATTGACACGGGCAGCCATCATAGCTCCCTGAGGGTTAAGACTGCGTACCCCCCTTCCCAAATGTTAACCAGTTGTGGGTCTCTGTGTTAGTTCCAAGGTGTAGTTCCCTGAGGGTTAAGACTGCCTACTCCCCCTCTGTCCCCCAGTGTTAGCCAATTGTGGGTCTCTGTTCATTCGGAGGTGTAGCTTTCCCCTGAGTCTCTTGGCTCTCCTTTCTCCCTTAATTTCAGTCCTAAGTCTGTCTGTACGGGAAGTGAAATAATAAAGAGGGAAGGTGGCAGGAGGGAGGGTGGCAGCAGTTCCTACATTTTATTTGACAAATGGATTCCTTCGGTTCTTCCAAACCAAACATGCTTTTCTCCATCTAGTGTCCCTTGTCCCGGGGAAACTGAGGTGAGCAAGGACAGAAAGGACCCTTACATCCAAGCCTGGTCTATAGAAGACAATGACTTTCATAGTTTGCGCCTGTGGTCAGGGGAGGTCATTTCCCTGTTTTCTGTTATCATGCATTGTTTATGAAGCAGGACACACATAGGGTTTGAAAGTGAAAACACAGAGAAGTTTTGTAGGATGGCATGGGTGGAATAGACAATGAGGAAAGGCACTGTGGGGGAGGGGAAGACAAATGGATCCTTGGCCGACTGGGAGAGAGCCAGGCCAGTGAGAGCCCCTGTCCTGCAGGGCTCAGGGGCCATTGCAGAAGAGGGGGCATAGAGAATGCAAGGGCCAGTGTTCAGGAAGAAGCAGAGTGACACGGGTGTGACAGGCTGCATGCGTGACGTCGCAGCAGCCGTGGTCCAGTGTCTGAGACCTACACACGACCAGGCCAGTCAAAGTTCCAGCATGGAGTGAGGAAGATATGATGAGTCCTATACCTAGCTGAGGAGCTATTGACAACTGCGGGCATCTGGGGGAGGGTCAGTTTTTCTTAGGACAGACCCCCCGTTCAGTACACAACAGTGAATATCCCACATTGGGACCTATAAAGGCAACACTGGACTTGGTGGGTTACGAAACACAAAACCAAACCAAGGTAGATAGCGCCTGGAGAGCCTCAGAGGATGTGGTTCTGTGTGGCTTCCACATGCACGTGCCTGTGCATCTGCACACACACAAACACACTGAGAAAGACAAGGGGAAGGGGCAGGAGGAGAAAGGGAGGGAGAGAAAGAGGGAGAAAGAGAGATGGGGGAGGGAGGGAGAAAGAGGGGAGAGAGAGACAGAGGGAGAGAGAGGGAGAGAGAGGAAGGAAAAGGAGAGAGAGGGAGAAAGGGAGAGGGAAGAAGAGAAAGAGGGGGGAGAGAGAGAGGGAGCAAGAGAGAGGGAGTGAGAGAAAAAAAGGGAGAGAGAGACAGAGGGAGAGAGGGAATGAGAGAGAAAGAGAGAGGGAGAGAGAGCGTGTATGGTGTGGATCTGGTTCCTACACAACAATAACAGGTTCCATTCACTAAGAAGGTGCAATGTTGCAAACACAGATACCTTGGGAAAATGGCCCTAAATCGATGAAGTGCAAACCATCAAGAACTACCGGGGAAATTGAGAAACACACCCTTACAATTCCTTCGATTATTGATAAGCCCCTCCGACACTGAGTGGGGAGGAATACGGGAGGCTGGCAAGCATTGCGCCGTGACCCCAGGACCACACAGAACGTGGCATTTGGTGCTGGAGACATGGAAAATACACGGGGACCCACAGACATTAATCATATAGCCGCTGGGCCACACGGTGGCCTCAATAAATCTCACAGAATAGGTTTCCCACGGCCCTTGAGCTCCGACCACATTGCTATTAAGTTAGAAGTTAAATACGAAAGGACAAGGTGAAAAATGCTTTCTGGACGGGCGTTTGAGACGCGTGGCGCTGCTCAGTAACTTAGGGGCTGGATGAGGGCTTTGGAAGAAGGGGGGGTTTCTTCGAGACAGGGCCTTGCTCTGTAGCTCAAATCTGACCTGGAAATTCTCGCCGGCCTAGGCCGGCCTTAAACTCATGGCAATCCTCCTGCACCAGTTTCCTGAGTAGTTTTTTTTAAATACAAATGATTTAGTCATAAACCATTCCAATTAAGTTTAAATATTTAGGGTAAAATCCTGACAGTTTGCACACTGTTCAAAAAAAATTTTTTTAAAGATTTATTTATTTATTATGTATACAACATCCTGCCTCCATGTATGTCTGCACACCAGAGGAGGGTGCCAGATCTCATTAGAGATGGTTGTGAGCCACCATGAGGTTGCTGGGAATTGAACTCAGGACCTCTGGAAGAGCAGCCAGTGCTCTAAATCACTGAGCCATCTCTCCAGTCCACCACACACTGTTCAAATTTTAAGCTTTTATTTTTTTGAAAAAGATTGATTTTAATTTTAAAATTATGTGTAAAAATTTTTGTGAGTCTGTAGATGTGTGCCTGTGGGTACAGGTGCCCACGGGGAACAAAAGAGGATGTCGGATCCTTTGGAAATGGAGCGATAGGCAGTTGTGAGCTGCCTGATGGGTGTGTGTACTGGGAACTGAAGTCAGGTTCCCTGCAGAAGCAACAAGTGCATTTAGACACTGAACCATCTCTCCAACCCTATTGTATTTATATTTCCTTTATGGTGAAAATCTTAGAATAGTCACGGGCTTGTTTTATGATAATAATATCAATGTCATTTGTTTAATAGGAAAACTAAGCATGGTTGGAGATTTAGTTGCTATTTTATATTACTTTGTTTTTGAGTCCAGAATGCTCAGAGAGCAGGGCAGAAGCACCAAATTCCAAAATGTGTGCCGTCATTCTTTTCATTATACGTGAATTTTACCAATCTCATGTGTAGTTCTATCTGCTGATTTCAGTTTGTTGAACGCTTTCAAGGAGGGATGGAGAGGAGGTTGGGCAGTGCTTGTTTTACAGTTCCGAGAAGCAGGGTCGGGATCCCAGTGCCCAGGGGAGAAGCTGGTTTCCAACTTACTAGAGAAAAAAAAAAAAAAACAACTGAGTCTCATGTTCTGGGAGAGATCTCGCCTCAAACAAAGAGAGCCATGGCTTACTCCAGCCTCCACATGCTCAGGCAGGGGTGCCCAGGCCTTTCCTTTGTAAAGCCCGAGTAGTATCCTCCACAGCCAAAGGACACAGAGTCTTTCCACAAGCACCACGATGCCACTCGTCACTGGCGGATGAGTGGACTCTGAAGATGCGACAGACGAGGGTAGAGACACCTTGGGATTTATTTTAAAAAGAGAGGTGTGGTTAAGTCCAGTTGAATCCCACCATTTTAAATAAGAGCTTATCAGTTTGCCTGATGTGATGTGCCAATCCATCCCCTTGCTCGCCCCTGAGTGGAAAACTAGTGTTACAAGACCCTGTGCTGAGTTCTTGTGGGCTCCTGGACACCCACACGAACTCATCCAAGAGGGAGAATCTGAGCTCTCCAACTGACTATGCTTCAGGGCTCTGCAGAGTCTCCTCACGGGCACAAAGTCCTCACTGGATGCCCAACGAGGGCCAGAACTATAAGATTTTTTATTTAAAAATTGTTCAGTCTGGGGTGTTCCATTATAGCAAAAAACCAAGGTCAACAGTAACCTGTCCTGACTAACACAGGGTAATGATTTCACAGGCCCTCTCTCCTCTCTTCTCCCTTCCTTTCTCTCTCTTTTCCTCCTAACACACCCACCTACACAGGCACACATATAGACACACACACAAAGACACACACACATAGAGAGACACACACGCACACACAGACACACATCCTTCAGTATTATAAACCAGAAATTGCTTACAGATGGTCACTAATGGAGTCAGGAAGAAGCGTGTGAAGGGAATAGCAATGGAATTCCAGTGTCTATTTTGTTATGGCTTTGTTATTAGAATCTCGCGATTCATTGAAGTGAATTTTAAGGTAATATTAAATCCAACAAAACCCAACAAGTCCTTTGTATGGCTCCGTGGGCAAGAACATTTGTTGTGCAAACGTGAGGACCAGAGTTCAAATACCTAGAACCCAGGTGAAAATCAGGCATGTTTGCACCTGCATGTTAGGGGATGCAGAAACAGGAGGATGGCTGAGGCTTGTTGGCCACCAGCCTAGTTCCAGGTTCAGCGAGAGACCCAGTCTCAAGGGATAAGGTGGAGAGTAACAGCGAAGGACACCTGATGCCGTCCTCCTCTGACCACCGTGGGTACACACACCAGCACGCACACGTGCACATTCACACAACCGTCCCCAAGCCCGAGCACACCAAAAGAAATCAGAAAGAAATGCTGTCATCTGCGAGACCCTGATGGCTAATCTCAGTTGTAGACTTGATGAGATGTAGAATCAGTCACAAGGAAGAAGGACATCTAGGCGTGTCCACGGGAAAGCATCGTGATTGGGTTAGCAGAAAAGGCCACACCCACTGTGGGCGGGCGGCATCATCTCCTAGGCTGTAATTCTGGACTAGGGAGAAATCACTCTGAACACAAGCATCCACCTCTCTCTGCGGCTTGACTGTGAACGCCATGTGGGCATCCACCTCAAGATCCTGCCAGTGTGCCCGCTCCACACGACCGACTGCACCCTCAAACCATGTCCTCGAGCATGCCCTCTCTCCCGTAAGTTGCTTTGTCACAGAAGACTCTAAACAGAGAACCCAGATGAACCCAACCTGTTCGGGAAATCTCAAAATACTGTACTCACAGAAGTGGAACTGTGACTAAGGTGAAGTGGCATGGGCTGAAGTAGAAGAGGTTAGAGCCACGAAGGGATAATACATTATGGAGGTCTAACATGCAGCCTGGAGCTCACAAGGTAGGCTGGCCGGCCATTGAGCCTCAAGATACCCTCCTGATTTCAGAGCCTGGGTTGCAAGCCCATGCCACCGTGTGCAACTTTCCACATGGATTCTGGGGGCTGAGCGTGGGTCCTCATTCTTGCTCAGTGGACGTAAGCATTGTTACTTTGAATGGAACACACCAACCTTTCCCCCAAAATCCCTCGTCCTAAGCGCTCTTCACCTGCAGGAACAAGCTGTCGTCCTCCCGCAGGGCTGCCAGGATCCAGCGTGATCTTGCTTTATGTTTCTGCAAACCCAATGGGAAAACAGTACTTAATTCTATTCTAATTTGCAGCTCCCTGATTACCGACCACGCAATCGTTTTCAGATTGAACTAAAGCAGCGAGTGGTCCTCAATGAGGGACAATTTTTTCCCCACTTGAGGGACGATTTGGCACCATCTCCAGACACTTGGGTTGTCACATGGTCTTGGTTGGTCAGAGACCACAGACGCTGCCCTGCATCCCATAGTGCACCTGGCTGAGAAAGTTCACAGTGCTTATGAGGAGAAACCCAGGACCCTCAAACTGTGTTTGATAAATGCTGTCATGGCATCTAAACTGTGGGGCTGAGATACATCATTCTCAACCAATCTCTGGGGTTATTATAAAAATGATGAGCCATTTCTCAGCCAAACCTCCTCTTTTGTTCACCTGCTTTGGCCACACTGGCCAAGAAGACATCCCATCATGCAATTAGCAATATGGCTGTCTCCAGTGTGGTCATATGGCATATTATAACTAACCATTGACATCTTGAGATAGAGATTACCTTGGCCCAGTAGCCATAGCAACAAACAGAAAGATACAGAAATAGCCAGGTCTATGGTAATGGTAGCAAAGCTGTTGATGCTCCCTGGTTGATAAAGGAAGGGGAGGGTCAGAGGCACTCGGCTGGAAGTCCAGCCATTACTTCCTTCTTCCCTCTCCTAGCTGCAAGTGGTCTTGGGAGATGCCAGGGTCTGCAGGGTATGGGATACTGACTGAAAGGGGGACTCCATGCTTCTGCTTGTCAGTCACTCTAGGGTGAGACTTTGCCTTGAAGCAGCAGGCTTTAGGCTCACCTATATTGTTTTCAGTCACCCCTCACCCATACCCTGTGGGGAAGCCCAAGAAACATATTGATTCCCCAAGATGGACATCATTGATTGCTCTGCTGGTGTCCTATATGCGGAGTGTGAATATTTGTTTATGTCTTTCCAGGAAAAAGTTCATGGAGCAGCAGGCACATGTGAGAGGGTTAGGTGCTTGTGTGAACTCTAGCTGCAAGGGAGGCTAGACAAGCGAGACCCAGCATCTCTGCTCTAGTCATAGGAGCAATCTTATTTCTCTGTCTCTCCTCTTTGCACATAGACGAGGAGTAGTCCAAAATGGTTAAAATTCTGCCTTTGCAAGATGAATAACAAATGTATTAATGTGCCAAAAAGTAGATTAGAAGACAAAATGAAACGAGAAAGTCAATGGGGTCATGGAGATTTCCCAGTAGTTCTGATTACTTTGTTTTGTCTTCCCCCCCCCCCCCGGATGCCAATCTCTGATCCCCCCTTCTTACTTAGGAACTAAATTATGCTTTCAAAAGCAAGTCATTTTTATGGACTGACTGAATGACTTCATTGACTTGAAAGAACATTCCAGCAACTGCTTTTAATTGCCCTTCTCCTTTAAATCAGAGGTGCTTATATTCAGGCCTGGCTCTGCATCAAATTAAGTGATTATATGTTGTTGTCGTGACAGTTTCTGCTCTCATTCCTTCAAAGTGAATGGACTGTTCACTACTTCCCTGGATGTAATGACCTGTGTGCGGAGCAACACCTGGCATGCTGGGTGACTGGCTTCCCGGGAGAGGTAGATTTGCATAGCATGGGCGATTCTTAGAATTCTAATCAAAAGGACTCAGCCAGGGGTTGAAGAGTTGGCACAGTAGATAGGAGCGCTTACTCCCTTGCCAGAGGGTTAGAGTTCGGATCCCAGAACCCACACTGGGCAGCTCACAAATGGGTGTAATTCCAACTCAAGGGAATTTAATGTCTCCTTCCGATTGCCATGGACACTTGCGTGTACATACACATACCATAAAATAAGCAAATCTTTAATTTTTGAAAAACAGGGTAAAACAAAAAGAGGTAAAAAGAGGGTAAGAGAAGATTTAAAAAGATTGGGCTGGGAAGGAACTACAGTGAGCGACATGCTGGCTGTGCAAGCATGAGGACCTGCGTTTGATCCCCAGCCGCTGTGTAAAAGTGAGCATGGCAGCCCACTCCTATAACCCCAGCCCTGGGTGGGAGAGGAGAAGGAGGGTGTATACAGTTGGATCCCCAGAGCTTAGCTAGCCAGCCTCGCTGAAACAGTTGAGTGAGATCCCTTTTCCCCAGAGGAATAAGGGGGATTCGGATAGAGGGAGATATTCAGCATCTCCCTCTGGCTTCCACATATGCATGTGTGTGAGTGCACACATGTATGCCCACATGCATACAGGTCTCTGGGTGTGCATGGCATGTGTATGTGTGTGTGTGTGTGTGCACGCACATGAGCATACAGGTGTGCACACGTACCACATGCACACCCAGAGACACAAAAGATAAGGAAAACGGCTGTCAGGATGAAAAATTAAGAATGGCCACTTCTACTGAGTTTGGTCTTCATTTGAGTTAGTTCATCAGAGGACGGAGGGAGATGGATTGAAGGACCATCTTGTATTTACCGCTAAGGCTATAGTCATAGCTACGTGGATGGTACTGCCAGGGAAAAGACCGATGTGGCACAGCGAGAGAGGCAGCTGCAGGTGAGGGTCAGAAATGTAATTGTGTCTGAGGAGACAGCTTAATGAAAATGATGTGATTGTGTTTGAGGGGATAGCTCCATTGGTAAAATGCTAGCTGTGTGTCCTAGTCAGTGTTAACTGTAACCTTGACACAGCCTAGAGCAGTCAGAACGGAAAGCCTGGAACGAGGAATTGGATAGTTAGCACTGGTCCTTGATAAAGGAGGGCCAAGCCCTCTGTGACAACGCCATCCCTTAGGGCAGAGGTGGTCCCGCCCAGAAAGCTACCCGAGAATGAGCCAGCCACTAAGCAGCATAGCTCCCTGGTTTCCATTTTAAGTTCCTGCTGGAGTTCTGCCCCACCTTCCCTTAGCGATAGACGGTGACCGGGAAGTGGAAGGTGGAATAAACCCTTTCACCACCTAAATTACTTTTGGTCAGTGTTTTGTCACAGCAACAAAACAGAATCTAGAACACTGTGCAAGCAGGAGGAGCTGAGTTCGATCCCCAGACATACAGAGAAGAGCTATCATGCTGACGCAGGCTTCTAATCCCGGTACGGAGTGATGGAAACAGGAGGATCCCGGCGGCATGCTAGCCAGCTAGCCGAGCCTGACTGGGGGTCTCTAGGCCAGAAAGAGACTCCGCTTCAAGATACAAGGTGGGCAACTCCTGAGGAGCAATGCTACCAGCCCAGGCCAGCCGCACCCAGTGATGACGTCACGGGCGGTCTGTGGAAGGTTCGCAGCTATGGCCATTTCCCCAGCTCCTGCAGGAAGAGTGTGGGCTAAAGAGGGCTCAGAATTCAGTTCCTTGAGCACCTGGAAAAGCGGAGAGTATAAGTGGCTATCATGAAATAAAATCTAGTCAGAATAAATTGCCCGTGCTTGAAAGTGAATTAGCCACAGAGAGGCTGACAGGTGGGGATGAGGGATTCGGTGTTTGCCATCTGCTCAATTATCAGGGCGATAATTACTTGAAACGACCTTTCAGCTCATCTCTAGAAAAGAACAGATAAAATATTCCCCAGCCCATTTTTTTTTTGTGCGTGTGTGTGAACTTTGGTGTCTTAATTCATTTTGAACCAAGTGAGCACAGAACAAATCAACAGGGAAGCGGCGGGGACAACCGGGCGATTAACTGTGTGACTCTTGTTTTTGACTTGAGGATAACAGGCTAACGTGGAAAAAGTCTGCTCATGGTGCCAGAGGTTTTCATCTCAGGGTGCTGGGATCCAACCTCTGGATGAGGCAGAGCATCATGGGAAGGGTGTGATGGAGGAGGCAAGCTGCTCGCTGTGTGGTGACCAGGAAGCCGAGACCTGCAACTAGATGGGAGAGGGTAGTACCTTCAAGGACCCAGCTAGTTCCTGCTTCCCACAGGTCTAGAACCTTGCAGCAGCCTATTCCAACTTAAAACTTAGTTCATTAGTTAATTTGTGAGTGCATATGTGTGTGCACATGTATGTGCATGTATGTGTACATGGTTAGAGGGCAACCTTGGGTGTCATTACTCAGGTACTGCCAATCATTTTCATGTATGTGTATGTAGGATGTATGTGTGTGTGTGAAGTCAAGAGGTTAACTTGGATGCCATTCTTCACGGGCCATCGTGTTTCTTGTGACACGGTCTTCCACTGGTCTCAGTTTGTTGATTGGGCTAGACTGGCTGCTGGCACCAGGGATGTACCTGTCTCTACTTCCCCGTGCTGGGATTCTAGGCATGTGCCACCATAGTTTTATTCAATCTCTCTCTCTCTCTCTCTCTCTCTCTCTCTCTCTCTCTCTCTCTCTCTCTCCCTCTCTCCCTTCCCCCCTCTCTCTCTTTCTCTCTCTCTCTTCTCCCTCCCTGCCTCCCTCCCCCACTCGTGTGTGTGTGTGTGTGTGTGTGTGTGTGTGTGTGTATACCTTCTGAGACAGGGTCTCTCTGTGTATCCCTGGTTTGGCCCGGAACTCATAGTGTAGTTGAGGCTGGCCTCAAACTCACAGAGCTCTGCCTGCCTCTGCCTCCCGAGTGCTGGGATTCAAGGTGTGTGCCACCACCGCTCAGCTCCCTTTTTCTTCTTCATCAGAGCTGTGCTGCAAATACCTCACCCACATCTGCAGCTGCCTTCACTCATGAACCTTCCATGACATCATGTGACAAACTTCTGTACTTTTAAGGATTTTTGAGATGAGGTCTCATTGTGAGCTCAAATAGGCCCCAAGCTAGCTCATGCTAGCGCTTTTCTTTAAATTAAGTGTTCTCTGTCTTGTTACACACTTTCCCGTGCACCCCGGGGCCCAGAAAGCAGCTTGCCCCTTTTTTTTTTCTTCTGGAAACTGGCTTCAGTTTGACCTCTTAACCTTCAGATCCATAACCTGCCTCAAATAAAATACGTTTGGTATTCGTGAGTACACTGTATGTGTATTGTGTGTTATGCATGCACGTTTATGTGTGCGTGCACACAGGTGGGCACAAATGTCATGTGCTGCATGCATGTTGTGTGTCTGCATACATATGTGTTGTCTGCAAGGTGGCACGTGTGTATGTTGCATGTGTGTTGTGTGTGTGTGCACACAGGTATGTGTGTAGTGTGCATGTTGTGTATATACGGGGAATGCATGTGGGGGCTTGTGTCTGATGTTGGCTATTGTCCTATATTGCTTCCCACTTTATTTTTTGAGACGATGTCTCTCACTGACTCTGGAGATCACCAGTTGGGCCATGCTGGGATAAGAAGTGGCTACTACAACACCCCACACTTTGCATGGGTTCTGGAAGCTCAAACTCCGGTCCTCCTGTTGGTGTGGCAAGCACTTTATCAACCAAGCCATCTCCTCAGCTCCTCCAGATAAAATTTTTATATGTGAGACAGGTGTCAGGATGAATATGCCCCTGTGGATATCCAGCGGCTGCTGGGGCATTTATTGAAGAGTAATGTTGTCAATCAAATGGCCATCCGTGTACAGATGTGGCCTCCATTCTGCCCTGAATTGCCCCCAGTCCCTCTGGGTGCCTATAGCACAGATTTCACGACTACGGCTTTTATGTGAGCCCATATCTAGACTTTATTTCATCCTTTCAACCTTGTCCTTCACCGCCGCAGCAAAGTCCCCTCTCTAAGCAAGGCCGGCTTGTCTTTCTATTTATTTATTTGCCACTTTGTTTGCGCTTTCAGAATTCAAAATGAAAGATTGTACCAACACCTCCATATAGAACTAAAAGCATTGCTGATATTCTTTCTGTGCTTGAGACAGGGAGGAAGGAGCGCTGCTGCACGCCCACGACTTGCCCCTCCTGGCTCCTCTCCATCCAGTTACTCAGTCGTCTGTTCGTTCCATATGTATTTATTGAGCTCCCGCTGTGTGTTAGACCCTGTGTAAAGTGTAAGGGAAAGAAAACAGTTCTGAGCAGAGAACAGACATGGGCGTTGGGGAGATGGCTCTGCCAAAGTGCTGAGTTGATCATCAGAACATCTGGAGTAAAAAAGCTGCCAGAGTAACATGTACCTGTAAAATTCCAGTGCTGGGAAGGTGGACACAGGTGCATCCCGGGGCTTGCTGGCTGGTTAGCCTGGCAAAATTAATGAGCTCAGGGTTCAGAGAGACATCTCCTCCCCTCACACACACACACACACACACACACACACACACACACACACACACACATACACACACACACGGGGGAGGGTTGGGGGACCCTTGAATGCTCCCAGTTTTGAGAAGACAGAGATTTCACTAACTACAAACAAATCATTGCACCCCAGGTTCTGAAGACGTTTATAACAGAGCTAGCAGGCCATGAAAGAGACTAGCAAGAGGGTCCAGGCGTGTGGCTGGGGAAGGCTGAATACGGGAGGGGAGGGCTGTGCTGAGTGGGAGGTAAAACAGTGCAGGGGTCCTGAGGTAGGCCGGTGCCAGTCAGCCCTGAAAACAGCAGAAGGAGACACGTGCCCTGGACACTCACGGCTTGCGTTTTACCTCCCCCTTTGCTGCCCAGCCCCTGCTTTCCTCTTTTCTTCTGTTTTCTTTCTAAGGGTGACCTGGAACCATCAATTCTCCTGCCCCCACTCCAGCCCTCACTGTGCCCTTGCTGTGCCACAGATGCCCACCGCCCTCCCTCACTCGGGTGACATTTCTTACGTGATGGCTTCATTTAGAGTTGACTCCCTCAGAGGTTGGCAGCTCCTGAAAGATGGGGATTGAGCCCTATCATCCTTCCTTCCTTCCTTCCTTCCTTCCTTCCTTCCTTCCTTCCTTCCTTCCTTCTTTCCTTCCTCCCTCCCTCCCTCCCTCCCTCCCTCCCTCCCTCCCTCCCTTCCTTCCTTCCTTTTGGATTTCTCAAATAATGTACTATGCAGAGTGGGTGGTTGGGTATTGTTTGTGGAACGCCCCCTCCACATTTGGTTAGGATTTAGAGGTCCTTGTTCACACAGCCCACAAGTTCACCTCTGGCTTTTTGAAGAGATGAGTTATTTGCCTTGTTTAAGTGCGGGCAAGAGAAGGGAATCAAATTAATAACCCACGCAAGCATGCCCCCAGACCTCCTGGTTTATGTTTAAAGACTTAACATCACCTATTTATTAACTTCTCCACTAATTTATAAGGGGCTCTAGCTCTTAGTTACCTAAAAATCCTTCTAGGGACATTGTAGGATGTAGGGAAACAAGGGAATAATTAGAATGATAATGTCTGCTGACCCTGGGGTCAGTGAAAGCAAAGAACTGGCTGTTCTGGGCTGTGTGCTCAACTGCCTGCCTGCAGCCTTGTCATTAGCAAGGTCAATAATGGAAGAGTCAGAAACTCTGGACACAAAGACAACATCGTGTGACAAATGACATCCCTCATATACAGTGTCACTTTAACCCTACGTACAGTGGCAGACCACAGACCTGCTGCGGTGCTGGGAACGTAGGATGGAGACACGCCCGTGTCCTCACTGCTCTGCCATTGGTGGCGTGGTCTCAGGAAAGCACATGACATAATGGTGCTTCAGCTTCTAAGGACACTGTGGCTACCACCTCTCACAGGACTGTCCTGGCCTCCCTCCCTCCCTCCTTCGTTTGAGACAGGGTCTCATTATATACCTAAGGGTGACCCAGAACCAACAATCCTCCTGCCTCCACTGCTCCTCCCTGGGCCCAGTGCTGTGCTACAAATTATGCCCCAACTTGGGGTCTGTGAGCCAGTCTAAACTCCTACTTGTTTATGAAAGTCTGTAGGCCTAGTGGTATTTTACGTGTGCGTGTGCCTGTGTGCACATGTTCATGTAGCTTGTGTGCGCAAGTCTGCATGCAGGTGGAGGCCAGAGGCTGACCCTGAGTGTTGTCTTTAACTGCTCTCCACCTTGTGTTTTGAGGCAGGGTCTCTCCCTGAACCCAGAGCGCACTGATTCAGTTAGGCTGGCCAGCCAGCAAGCCACAGGAATTCTCCTGTATCTGTCTTCGGTGCCAGGATTACAGGCAAGTGTAGCTGTGCCCAGCTTCTTACAGCAGGGCTGGGGATCTGAACCCAGGCCCTCACACGTCACTAACTGACCCATCCAGGCTACTTTTGACTCATTTTGGCCACAGCTTCCTATTGTGGAGTTTTCATTTCCTAACAGAAACACTCTGTGGTCACATGGCAACTTCAAAGGGAAGTGCCCCTGGGTGCATTCTGGGATGTTCTTTGAACTGTTTTGGCTTATCAAAAAAGTTTCAGCTTAGAAGCCTCCACTCCTTTCTCTAAAATGTCTTAGATAACCCAGGTTTCCTTTGGAAGTCAGAAGTCCATGACTGAGGTTTTCCTTTTTTTTTAATGAGGTATTCGCTGCCCGTGTGTGGGTATCTGAAGCTGCCTTCAGGAGTGAGGGCTTACTTCAAAGAGCCAGTCCTCACGCTGCACGGAGCTCCTCTCCCGCTTTGGATGGCAATTCTCTTTAAGTATATTTCTGTCTGGGAGCTTGGCACAGGTGGGAACATTCATTTAGCATCAGCCGAAATATCTCCGCAGCGGTGAAAACAGTTGTCAGACAGACACCAATGTTCACTCTGGACTAGGTGTCAGCATGAAATGCTCCAGAAAGGCATTGCTGCCCTGATTCCCGCAAGGCATGCAGCTCAGAGGAAGGTGCAAGACCAAGCCCACAGCCTCCTCTGTAGGGCTGCTAGGAGGCCAGCGAACAGAGATTCATAGGCTTCGTTCTTCAAAGGACTAAAATTAGCAGGACCACATGTGACCCAGCTGTCGTCCTGGGTGGACAGCTGAGGGACTCTCAGCTAGGGTGCTGCAGGGATAACTGCAAGCCCGTCTATCGCTGCAGTGTCTGCAACAGACGAGCGATGGAAGCAGCCTCAACGTCTGTCACCAGAGTGGTAGAGAAAGCGTAGTATACGCACACAATGGGGCTTTAGTCAGCAGCCAGGAGAAGGAAATCATGTGGCTTGCAGGGCAATCACAAATCATTGTGTTAAATGAATAAACCAGGCTCAGAGGAGCATGGCACACTTTCATGTATGGAATCTATCTATCTATCTATCTATCTATCTATCTATCTATCTATCTATCCATCTATCATCTATGTATATATCATCTATCTATCTATCTATCTATCTATGATCTATCTGTCTATCTATCTGTATATATACATATATATTTATATATAAAATGATAAGTGTATGTGTGCTTGATTTGATTTGAAAACAGAGGGATAACTGCATTGGGAGACAAAGGGACTGAGAGGAGGGAGGAGAAAGGGTAAGTTGGAGAGATACAAAATATGTTTCCTCTCATGCATAATCTAGACATATTTCTGTATGTTATATGGATGTATATTACTCAGATATGCATATTACTTAGGGTCTTTGGTTGCTGTGATGGAACCCATGGCCAAAAGGACCTTCCGGGTACCAGTCCATCCCTGAGAGAAATCAAGCAGGAGCCAGGAGGCAGGGACTGAAGCAGAAGCCACCAAGGAATGCTGCTTATTGACTTTGTCCCCAGGACTCGCTCAGCTTGCTTTTGAACTTGCTTTCTGATCTCCTGCTAGGCATGGAACTACCCAGAGGGAGACGGGCCCTCTCAAGCCCCTCGTTAATCAAGACAAAGTCCCACCGACTTGCCGACTGGCTGATTTGAAAGAGATAGATCCTCAGTTGAGGGTCCCTCTTCACAGGACACTCTATCTGTGTCAAGTTAGCAAACCCCAGCGAGGACAATGTTGTATGGACATATTTTGCACGGATGTTTCTATTCTATCGTATCTCTATATGAATATGTTGTATGGATGTGCATAGTCTAGGGGTATATAGATAGATATGCGGCATGAAAGAAGAGGGATGGACTGTAGACCCTGAAACTTCGCATCAAAAGAGAACGTTCAACTCTTAACTCGCTGTGGTCAAGCATTTTGTCATAGCAACGGGGGGGGGGGGCTAATTAGCACAGCTCCCTAAGCCCGATCTATATAAAGTGTGATTCAACTCTAATTAAGCATGATATCAAACTTGATCACAGC
Source organism: Alexandromys fortis (assembly GCF_014885135.2). NCBI lineage: Eukaryota > Metazoa > Chordata > Mammalia > Rodentia > Cricetidae > Alexandromys > Alexandromys fortis. Next base: position 661,402 of record NW_026068021.1, read on the forward strand.
AGATGCCAAGCCTTAAAAGAAACCAAATTGGCCATTTAATTTAGCATCTTCCTTATGAGTCACACACAATGTTCTAGAATTTTCCCACACATTCTCTGAAAAGCAGGTAAAACAAAATAAGATAAGTGTTAAGGAGAGGGCTCAGTCAGTAGAGCGCTCCTCACCCAAGTGCAAGGACCTGAATTTGATTCCCAGAACCAACGGAAAAATCAGACATGGTGGCTTGGGACTGTAACCCTAGTACCACGGACAAGGCAACAGAGGGATCCCTAGGTCTTGCTGCTCAGTTAGCTTAGCCTCGTTGGTGAGCTCAATACCAATGAGAAATCTGTCTTCAAAACCAAGGTGGAGGTTGGAGAGATGCCCACTGTTTAAGTGCAGATACTGCTCTTCCCAAGGACCAAAGTTCTATTCCCATCGCCCACATTGGATGATGCAGAAGTGCCTGTAACTCCAACTCCAGGGAATGAGAGGCCCTCTGGTGTCTGAGGGTACGGTACTCATAACACACACACATGCACGCATGCATGCACACTCACATACACAACATACACATACGCATGCATACACACACACACACACACACAGTGTCCAAAAACAAAGTGAATGGCATCTGAGCATGGCCTTTGGCCGTCACGCAGACACAGAGACACATATGTCATGCACACACACCCACACATGGACATAAACAGACAAAACATAAAACCCCCGTCGTGCTCTGCAACACGCCGCAGTGCAGAGCTTCTAGGACCTCGAGCTTTATCCTGTCCTGCTGTCCCAGCTGCCTTGGCCATTTCTCCCCAGTTGAAAGCATTACCCCCTTCTTGGGTGTTTGTCCTCCCTAACGCACAGGCTACCCAGAAATGGGCTCCCGTGCTGCCTTCTCAGACCTCCCCGCCTTTCACCCCAGTCTAATTCCTCAAAAACATCAGGTTTGGAGAAGGGAAAACTCCGAGCTCAGCAGGCAGGGAGGCTTGGTGCTGGCGGCCTTAGACACTCACAGCTGTCTCCCCAATTAGGATGTTTTCCGCACCATTTGTAGGTTGTAACACGCAGTGTTCCCTACTTTGGAGAAAGCCCACTGATTCTCTCGACCTCTCCATGTAAGTATTTAAAAAATATTCCATTATAGACACTCAACTTCTGAGGCAATTCTGGAGACATCGAGCTTGGCTCAGCACACGTGACAGATGGCCAGCAGGTAGCATTATGCTTTGGATGAGCTGTGTCCCCCATGGATGCCTGTGTTAAAACACTTGGTCCCAAGCCGGTGGTGCTGTTCTGGGAGGTTGTGGAGCCTTCTGGAAGTGGGACATAGCTGGAGAAGTTAGGACAATAGGAATGTATCTTTGAAAGTTATACCCATCTCTAGTTCTTTGCTTCCAGGTCAGGGGTTACAATGTGAACCAGCTTCCTGTCCCCACTGCCAAGGGGCTGCTCCATTATGCCTTCCCTATCATGAAGGATTAAACCCTCCGAGACTGTGAGCCAAAGCCAGCCCTTCCTCCTGAGAGTTACTTGGTCAGATATTTGTATATGATGACCAGCAAAGTAACTAATATAGACAAGAGAAGACAGAAGTTAGCCTGGGCCCCCCCTTTTTTTTTTAAAGTGTAAATCTGGGATCTGGGGAAAAGGTTTCTCAGTGGTTCTCAACCTGTGGGTGACGATCCCCAGAGGGGCTGCATATCAGATATCCTGCATATTAGATATTTGCATTATGATTCATAACAGCAGCAAAGTTACAGATATGGAGTACCAATGAAATAATTTAATGGTTGGGGTCACCAAAGCATGAGGAACTTATTAAAAGGTCGCAGCAATCGGAAGGCTGAGAACCACTGGCTTAGTTGATTAAGTGCGTTCGTGCTCAGACATGAAGACCTCCATGGTGACATGTGTTTACAATCCCAGCACTGGGGGGGGGGGTGGAGACAGAGGTTCCCTGGGGTTCACTGGCTGGCCAGCCTACCCTACCTGGTGAGTTCCAGGCTAGTGAGAGACCCCACTTTAAAACACAAGGAGGGCAGCACTCGAGAAACAACACTGGAAGCTGCCTTTTGGCTTCTGTGCACACGTGTACTGGTACCACCTCCAACACACAAACAGAAATCCATTTGGCAAGAGAAAACCCTCGAAAACAAAGGCTAGAGTCTTCATTTCTCCATGCTGGGGGTGATCTGAGGAACCGGAAGCTCGTTCATGTGGCTCATCTCTCCATGGCTTTGGGATAAACTGAATTCTGTTCAATTACTGCTCCTGGCCATTCTGTGGTTTCTCCAAGAAGGAATGTCGTTGTGCGCGATGACATAGGACCACAGGGAACAATTTGGAGAAAGGGCCTGTGTACTCTGCAGCCACCTCCGAGTCAAATGGAATCCTTGGGACCTCTGTCTTCTTTTCTATTCTTCACCTTTTGTGGTGGTCTTCCATCCTGTATAACAGATCACAGACAAGGAGGACAATCCCTCTACAGGGCTCATGGCATGGAGTTCTTCTTTCTTTTGTTTACACTTCAAGGTAATGAACAGCCACATACATGCAAATATTTTCTTGTGTTTGTCATCTAGTTTTATGCTAACATATGACATACTTCTAATGCATTTTCTTCTGAAACAGTCTCATGCATCTCAAGTCTGTCCTCACTACATTGCTAAAGATGACTGTGAACTTCTGACCCTCCTGCTCCCACCTCCAGAGTGCTGAGAGTACAGATGTGCACCACGTCTGGTGTATGCAGTGCTGGGGATGACACCCAGGGTTTGTGCCTGCCAGGCAAGCGCTCTACTAAGTGATTCACCTCCCTGGCCCTCCCAACATATTTTAGATCAAGAAATAGAGGCCTGAAACGCTGGATTACCCTCACCTAACATCGCATTAAGCCCTGGGTTCCATTACTAGCACTGGATTGTTCTGTTTTGTTTCTTCAAGACAGGTTTCTGGCTGTCCTGGAACTCGCTCTGTAGACCAGGCAGGCCTCGAACTCACAGAGATCCATCTGCCTCTGCCCCCCCCCCCAAGTGCTGGAATTAAAGGCGTGCACCATCACTGCCTGGCCGTAGCACTGGATTTTACATGTAGTGATGTCTGTAATCCTAACAACTGGGAGATGGAGGCAGGAGGATGAGAAGTTCCAGGTCCGTATCTGCTACATGTGGCCCCTTTACAAAAGAAAACAACATGGGCTGGAGAGATGGCTCAGAGGTTAAAAGAACTGACTGCTGTTCTGAAGGTCCTGAGTTCAATTCCCAGCAACCACATGATGGCTCACACCCATCTATAATTAGATCTGGTGCCCAGAAAACTATATACATAATAAATAAATTAAAAAAAGAAAACAACAGTGAAAGAAGCTATAAGAATGCACCACTGTGGGAGTAGAGCCTGTCCCTAAGGCTTGAGCTGGCTTTTGGGAGCCTATCCCTCTTAATGGGTTGCCTTGCCCAGCCTTACTACAAAGGGAGGACTTAGTCCTACCTCAACTTGATATGCCATGCTCTGTTGACACCCATGGGAGGCCTGCCCCTTTCTGAACAGAAACAGAGGAGTGGATGGGGGGGTACAGAAGAGAGGTGTGTGGGGGGATGAGAGAAGAGGAGGGAGGGGAAACGGCAGTCGGGATGTAGAATAAATGAAAACATTTAATTAATAATAATAATAAAATGGATGCACAGCTGAGCAGAGCCCGTCTGCATTCTTGCTGTGGTTGGTGTCTCAAGCCTCAGCCAGCTGCCCCTGGGAGAACAACTTGACGGTGTGAGGCAAGAACATTTTCCTTGTTAGGGGCAGCCGTGCCTACAAAGAGCACGTGCCATCGTCTTGAAGGTAGTAATGACATAGGTGTTACACCTCGTCAGGCACCCTTGTGGAAGAGCTCGGAGGGAAGAGGAGCGGGTTGGTCTCTGTGAAAGAGGGGGACACCACCAGGCTGCCCCATGGAAAAAGCCCATATGTCGTCAGCTGCATTTGGGGAGTACTGGCTGGGTTGCAGGACACACACAGCTGCACCTGTGTCTCCCAGGAAACAGCATACCCATCCATAAACTTCCTTGAGCTGTCACATGTGGAAATTAGAACCTTCAGATCAGCACAGTGAGTGTCTACATGGTCTGAAAACCTACTGCCTAGTCTCTCCTTGAATCTGAATCCGTTAATGTGTATGTGCATGTGTGTGCTGTAAATGCACACGTGTGTGTTGGTTTATAGACCTATGTGTGTACATCTCCTCCTCCTATCCTTCCTCCCCACTCATCCTTCTCCTCTTCCTCCTTCTTCCCTCCTCCTCTTCTTTCCACAGTCTTACTGTGTAGACCAGGCTGGGCTTGAGCTCATGAAGTTCCACCTGCTTCTGCCTCCTGAGTGCTGGGATTAAAGGTGTGTGCTACCACACCCGGCTGTCTTTTCATTTTTTGGAGATGTGGTCTCTCATTAATCGAGAGCTCATTGATTCGGTTAGACTGGCAGGTCAGTGAGCTGCAGGGATGCCCCTGTCTCTGCTTTCCCGGCTCTGCCATAACAGGCACACCTGCCGCACCAGGCTTCTGCTCCAGGCTAGGGATTGAAATAAGGTCTTCATGTTTGGGTACCTTCCCACTGATGTCCGCACTTGGCCTTGAACTTAGGTCAAAATGCTCAGCGGGTGAGATGAAGTTGTCTCGGGGTCCCAAAGGAAGAAAATCTTGTGATCCTTTTTTTCCAGTACCTATGGTGCCTATAGCAGATATAATAGCCAGGGTGTGATTAGGGGTAAATATTGATTGCTTGGTAGGCTTGAGTAAATGGGCAAAAGAAACTCTGTTAAAACTGCCCTCATTTCTATACTAGTTCTCCTTCTTAGACAATTGGGCTTGAAAGTGAGTCTCTTTCCCCTACAGAGAAAGGAAGGAGGGTACTATAGACCAGCCGATCACGGGACACACCAGGCACTGTGCTGAGCTCTGCCACGTGTTCTGCACCTAGCCATGACCACTACTACCTGTCCTAGAGAGATAAGGAAGGGGCTGGAGAGATGGCTTGCTGGGCAAACATAAGGACCTGAGTTCAAATCCCCAGAACTCAGGCAAAAGCAGAAGTGCGTCCATAACCCCGGTGCTGGGGAGGCAGAGACAGGTGTATCCTGGGAGCTCAGTGGCCAGCCCGTCTAGATAAAATGGTCATCTCCATGTTCCGTGAGAGACTTTGCCTCATGGAAAGAAGGCAGAGGGTGGTAGAGAAAGACACCAACCATTCTGCCCTCTACACACACACACACAC
>NW_026068021.1:667185-707185 GCF_014885135.2 Alexandromys fortis
AGCAGGAGTACCGCCAACAAGTCCTACTCACAGTGCGGTAACTCATCTTGAAACCATGGTATTGAAAGACCTCCATTCCCAGACACTCCTGCCTCCAGATACTCTAGCACCCATGAAGACCGTACACAGTTGAGCTGGAGGGAGTGGTGAGGGACACCACACTCCCCACCCCATAGGGGAATATTAGCAACCTGACCATAGCAAGAGGTAGAGCTTCTTCTGTACTTCTGAACCACACCCAGCCCCTCACTGGGGGATTCTAGGCAGGAGCTCTACCACTGAGCCACACCCCAGCCCCTCACTGGGAGGAATTTTAAGCAGGTATTGTACTCCTGAATCAAACTGTTGGCCCTGCCTCCCCCTCCTTTTTGATTTTTTGATACAGAGTTTCTCTGTATTCTTGGCTGTCCTAGAACTCACTCTGTAGACCAGGCTGGCCTTGAAATGACAGAAGTCACTTGCTTTTGCCCGCTGAGTGCTGGAATTAAAGGTGTGTGCCACCACTGGCCACCCCTGACACCCCGAGATTTTTTTGTAAGCATCTAATTATCATCAGAATGGGTCCTCGCCTGGGTTCTCAGGAAGGCATTGTGCAGCAGGTGCTCTCTCTGCAGATCCCTGTTCTGTCCCCTGTCTTTTTCCTTATTGCTGTCCTTACACTCCTAGCTCCCAGCACATAAGCCAGCTTCTCAATGACATGCTAAAATCCGTCCCTGGATCAATAAGTGACATTGGGAGAGAATCATCAAAAGATGCCGTGTGAGAAGCAGAGCCTCCTGGCACCATGGGCATCTGCACCATCTAAGGAATAACAAGAGCGATTCGGGCTTCTGAATCACACCTGTTTAATGCCAAGCACAGGCAGCCCCTGAAGGAGGCTCCAAGGACAGAAACAGTGTGAGGAATGTACCACACACGCTGGGTCACACCTCCACCATCCATTGGAGACAGCTTATTTGTCTCCCCCACTTTTTTCTCTTGGAGACAAAGTCTCACTGTGTAGCCTGGGCTGGCCTCGAACTCACTATCTAGACCAGGCAGTTTCAGGGTTTGTCTGTATGGGACAACACTTGGAATTCCCACCAAGAGTCAATCTTCCAGTGACGTCAGCAGTTGTCCCACAGAGTCGTCTTGCAAGGGAACCTGCAGCACAATGTCTTTCGGTTGCACACGTTGGTTTGAGAGTGGAGGGCTTACCTCAGGGCTCTCAGCAGGACCCTGGTCTAGGCTGGAGGAAGCCCTGGCTTCCATCCGCAGCCGCCATAAGCACAATGTGGTAGTTTATACTGCAGTCCAGCACTTGGGAGGTGGAGACAGGCTGGTTAGTAGTTAAAGGTCTTCCTTAGAGCAATAGTGAGTTCGGGGTCAGTCTGGGCCCCATGAGACCCTCTCTTAAAAACAAACAAAACAAAAAATGTTTTGCTTTGCCCAGACATGCTGGCTGAGAGGGAAGGAGGGCAGCCCAACCTGTCTTTTGTCTGTTCAGTGGATACTGTCTTCTACGGTTTTGTTCGGAAGCTTCTCCACCCCGTCCCCACCTCTGTTTGCCTCTAGTTTGCCCTGAAGGTGGTGTCGTGTTTGTAATTTGATTTGGAGGTGCAGGTTCAGCTACCCACAGCCTCTAGAAGGCTGAAAAATCAGCAAATAAGACCTGGAAGTGGGAGGGGAACCACAAGTGCACATAATAAAACCTTATTACATTTCGTGTTATGGAAAAACTATTAATTTATTTTAAGAAGCATTATTTTCTAACCTTGTTTTCTTTGTTCAATCTATATATATTTTGCTTGTGAAAATTGTTTAGGTGGTTCATATGGGATGGAACATAATACCTCTTTTTTTTCTTATGAAAACAGGGAAAATTTTCACTTAACTGTTCCTTTTTTCTTTTACTACAAGAGTTTTCAGAAATAAACTAAGCTTGTTAAGAACACCTCACTAAAAAATTTAATTATGTGGAGTTTGTACATGTGTGTGCAGTTGCTCACAGAGGCCAGAAGAGGGCGCTGGAACCCCTGAAGCTGAAGTTAAAGGTGGCTGGGTGCTGCCCTACGTAGGAGCTGGGAACCAAACTCAGTTCCCCTGCCCTTAACCACTGAGCCTCCTGTCTAACCCCGCCCCCTTTTTTCTTTGCGGCAAGGCCTTGTGTAGCTTAGGTTGACCTGAAGCTTGCTATGTAGCAAGGAGAGGGGTTGACTTTGAATTCCTGATTCTACTGCCATTACAAAGCATGCTCTATTATACCGAGTTGATTGCATGTGGAGATTAAACCCAAGGCTTTGTGTGTGTTAGGGGAATACTCCATCAGTTGGGCTACTTCTTTTACTCTGGGTACTGTTTTTTGAAAGAACACAGACGGCATATTGTTCATTCTGCTGTTCTCCGTGGGCTGGGGGATCTTCTTCTGTGTGGGCAGAAGTCTCAGAGAGGCAAAGCGTGTCTTCCTTAGAGTTATTCCTATTAAGCTGAGTGAGGCTTTCAGAGCCACACTTTGAGCTCCAGGCTCACAGGATAAGCAGCCAGGAACCCAGAAGCTAGAGGTAACAGTTATGTTGGTGGCCTTGGTCACTGCCCAACTAAATCTACAGTCTAGAACTTCCCCAGAAATTAGGGCTAGTAGCTTTTTCTCAGCCTTGGCTCTTTGAAGGCCCTTTGGGATGCTTCAGCTACCTGTTAGTGACTGCTTGGCCACCTTAACCTGGCTGTCCTAGGAGTCACCAGTCCAGCTGTGAAAAGACAGTGTGAGGACTGGAGAGATGGCTCAGCAGTTAGGAGCACTGACTGCTCTTCCAGAGAACCTGAGTTCAATTCCCAGCAACCTCATGGTGACTCACAATCATCTGTAATGAGATCTGGCGCCCTCTTCTGGCCTGCAGGCATACATGCAGATAGAACAGTGTATATACAATAAATTAAATCTTAAAAAAAAATAAAGCTCCTGAAAAGATAAGACGCTTTGCTGACTTCACACCTGTTCCTAACCTTTGTTCTTTACATGACATTTCTCGGGGGGGGGGGGTAGGCTCTAAAGCCACAGAGAAACCCTGTCTTGAGGGCTGGAGAGATGGCTCAGAGGTTAAGAGCACTGGCTGATCTTCCAGAGGTCCTGAGTTCAATTCCCAGCAACCACATGGAGGTTCACAGCCATCTATAATGAGATCTGGTGCCCTCTTCTGGCCTGCAGGCATACAAGGAGGCTGAATACTGTATACACAATAAATAAATAAATCTTAAAAAAAAACTGTTTCGAAAAACAAACAAAAAAGACAGTGTAAGATACTTAGGTGAGGGTGTATTTGAGCCTGGGAAGCAGCATGGGAAGCAGCATACACAGAGGGATCTTCTAGAATGCTCTATGAATATTGTCATAGGAAGGGAACTAGATCCTGCCTGGCATGGTTAGGGACTGCTGGGAGGTCCCAAGCCCCAGAGTGGCCAAGGGTGGGGTTACCTAGAGTGGCGACAGGTGGGGCCATCTGAGTCTGAGGATAATCACATTGACTTGCTTGTCAGAGTGACGGGAAATAAACTTGGCAATGTGATCTCTTCCCTCATTATTCATCAGTTGCTGACTTCTTCACTCTCCCAAGTATGATGGTTGACACCACCGGTCAACTCTTCTAGAATCACCTAGAAGTCAGGTCCTGGGCACGCCTGTGAGAGAGATCCTTGATTAGATACCTTGATGCTTAGTGTCAGAAGGACCTGGGTTGTATAGATGAGAGTGTGCTAATGCCAACATTCATCTCTCTCTGCTTCCTGACTGAGGATGTGACATCACCAGCCACTCATGCTGCCGTTGCCATGACTCCTCCGACATGATGGACAGCTCCCTGGAACTGTGAGCCCAAACCAACCCTTGCTCCCTTACTTTGTTTCGTTACAACAACAAAAATAGAATCTAAGACACTGAGTAATGGCCCCTCCAAGATGCTTGCATTTGATTACGATGGTTTGATTATCATCATTATGAATGGATAAGCAATGTCCATGGTGTGTGTGTGTGTGTGTGTGTGTGTGTGTATGAACATGCTTGAGGAGTTGAGTTCAGTCAAAACATGTTTTTTTATTGTCATGTGTGTGGTGTGTGCATTTACATGTAGGCATGTCTGCATGTATGCAGACATTCAAGTGACTGTGTATGTGCACATGTGTGGTTGTGTATGTAGAGGTCTTGAGGCTGACCCAGGGAATGGGTCTCTCATCACTCTTCCGTCTTAGTCATTGAGACAGGTCTCTGTGAACCCAGAGCTCACTGATGAGTGGTCCGGTTAGCTGGTGTACCCTGGGGAAACCTTGTCTCCATCTCTGGAGGCTGGCATCGCAGACAGACTGCCGTGTCCACCAGGTGCTTTTATGGGTACTAAGGATCTGAACCAGCAGCTTTTCAAACTTGTGTGGCAAGTGTTTAATACTGAGCCATCCACACAGCCCAGATTTAGGCAATATTCTCCTCAGGATGTTCTTGCATTGTGTAGAGGCTATAACGTGTCGACTGGGCTGGTGTGGCCAGGTACTCAGTCCCATGCTCATTTTAGGGTCCCTGCAACCGCACTGGCTTCCTCAGCTGCAATCAATTGACTTTCAGTAATGGAGATTAATCTTGGCATTTTGCTCGACTCTGCCCAATCTGTTTCAGGGCTTGAGAACAAAAGCAGAGGTTAAAAGAAGAAGAAATTCTGCATTAGGATTCAAGATCACAGCTTAGTCCCGACGAGTCCCCCCTCTACTGGCTTCCCTCCCAGATTCTGGTGGGGCTGGGCATGAAGAACTGAGTTCAGTCATCATACCCCTCAACCCTGTGTGGAAATCCAGGTGTGGGGGTGCAGGCTTGCCATGCCAGCAACTGTAGGAAGTGGCCCATCTAATCAGCTTGATGAGCTCCAAGCTAGTGCGAGACCCTGTCTCAAAAACAAGGGGAAAGGTGAACTGAGGATGACATCAGAGTTTGTCCTCTCACCTCCATATGCATGAGCACACATGTGCACACATGCACACCCAGATTCTAGCATTGCCTGCCTGGACAACTGAGTTAGCCAATTCCTTACAATCAATGTTACTGTTAGTAATTATTACTAATTAGGTAGCAGTAGAGTATAATTAATGATGCTTTATTCAAATGTCATTAATGTGTTATGCACAATTTATATAGACTTCAAAGATCTATTTTTATTGTTTTAATATTACGTGTATGCTTATGTCTGTGTGGGGGTATGTGGATGTGAGTGCAGGTGCCAGCAGAAGACAGTAGAGGGCGCCAGATGTGGCTGTGAGCTGCTCAATGTGGGTCTGTGAGCTAAATCATGTCCTCTGCCAGAGTAGTATAGGCTCCTTTTTTTTTTTTTTTTTTTCTTTTCGAGACAGGGTTTCTCTGGAGCTTTGGAGTCTGTTCTGGAACTAGCTCTTGTAGAGCGGGCTGGTCTCAAACTTACAGAGATCCGCCTGCCTCTGCCTTCCGAGTGCTGGGATTAAAGGCGTGCGCCACCACCACCACCTTTTAATTTTTATATTAAATTTTTTTGAAACAGAGTCTCAAGTAGCCCAGACTGGCCTTGAACTTGGCATATAGTCCAGAATTGCCTTGAACTTCTGACTCTCCTGCCTCTACCTCCTCAGTGCAGGGACTGCTGATTCTATTGTGTATAGTATGTGAAGCTTATGCACAGATATGTAGCCTGGTACATACATTACCCAATATTTCACATGTGATGCTATTTGAGAGTTTGATTGACAGGACATCTGTCATGGGGATGTGAGATGAGAGATAAATGAAACTGGACCAACTGAGACAATAATGACCCTAAGTTCAAATCCAGAGTACCCCCCCCTTTTTTTAAAAAAATATTTATTTATTTAATTAGGTGTACAGCATTTCTTCCATGTGTGCCCGCAAGCCAGAAGGGGTGCCAGTTCTCATTACAGATGGCTGTGAGCCACCATGTGGTTGCTGGGAATTGAACTCAGGACCTCTGGAAGAGCAGCTAGTGCTCTGAACCTCTGAGCCATCTCTCCAGCACCCAGAGTACCCCCTTTATCCATGTGTTAGCAGCATGGTCCCAGAGTAGCACAGCTGGGAGGTGGGTCCTGGCAGGAAATTTCTAGGTCAATGGGGTGGTAAGCGTGAAGGGGATTATGGTGTGGAACCCAATTGTACTGGTTCTGTGTGTCAGTTTGACACAAGTTGGAGTAATCAGAGAGGAAGGAGCCTCAGTTAGGATCTCTATGAGATCCATCTGTAAGGCATTTTCTCATTTAGTGATCAGTGGGGGTGGGACCAGACCATGGTGGGTGGTCCTGGGTTGTATAAGAAAGCAGGCTGAGAAGGCCAGGTGGGGGGTGAGTTGGGAGGGCAGGGGGTGGGAGAAGAGTGGGTGGGGAGTGGGGAGCAAGCCAGTAAGCAGCACTCCTCCATGGCCTCTGCACCAGGGGGGGGGGGGGGGGGGAGAAGAGTGGGTGGGGAGTGGGGAGCAAGCCAGTAAGCAGCACTCCTCCATGGCCTCTGCACCAGCTGCTGCCTCCAGATCCCAGCCTTGCTGTTCTGACTTCCTCCAGTGATGGACTCTGGTCTGGAAGCTTAAGCTAAATAAACCCTTTCCTCCCCACCTTGGTCTTTGGTCCATGTCACAGCAATAGAAACCCTGATTAAGACACCAAGCCACCGGTTTCTGACTTTCTCTCTGCTTCCTGTTCGCCATGATGTGAGCAACCTGCGGTGCTGCCACAGGACCAAAGCAACAGAGCCAAGTGAGCATGCACTGAGATCTGGACCTGGGAACCAGAACGAGCCTTTCCTTGTCATAAATGGACTGTCTTTGGTGTTTTGTGACAGCAAAGGAAAGTTGACTCACAAGATCCACGAGCTGTGGCTAGGGAGATAGCTCAGCCAGTATAAATGCTTGCCTGTAAGCTTGTGGGCTTGAACCTGACCCTCAAAATCCACATTTAAAAATATGGGTGTGGGAGCATGCACTTGCTAAAAGAGAGGTGGGTTCCTGGCCCTCACTGGCCAGATAGCCCAGTCTCATTGGAGAACTCCAGGCCAGTGAGAGAACCTGTTTCAAAAGCAACGAAAAAGTGCATGACACACTAGAAATAACACCAAAGTTATTCTCTGGTCTCCACATGCAGATTTACATACACACATTAGAAATAACACCAGAGGTTACTCTCTGGTCTCCACATGCACATTTACATATACACATACACACCCCCCACCCCCCACACTACATATACTCACAAGCACACACACATACCACACACAAACACACCACACACATACCACACACATACCCCTACACACACACACACACACACACACACACACACACTCACCCTACACCCATATGCCCCCTCTCACACACACTCACAATCCCTAGCCCAGCTGGGGTCCAAGTCAGTAGCCAGATTCATAGGGTAACCTAACTTGATCAGTATTGCTGAAAAAGTGGCCATGAACCACTTGCGACCATTTAGATTTAAGCTAATGGAAATTAAGTTTTCTTTCTATTTGTTTATTCAAATTACTATTTAATTATGTAGAGACAGGATTTCTCTGTTTAGCCCTGGCTGTCATAGAGTTCCCTGTGTAGACCAGGCTGGAACTCCCCGAGATCCACCTGCCACTGCTTCCCGAATGCTGGGATGAAGGGTGTACTCCACCCCTCTTGGCTGTAATGCAATTTTAAAAATTGGGTCCTTAGTTGCACAGGGCACATGTTGCTGTACCGGAATGCTCTGTTCTGGAATTTCTCACTGGTCAGCTGTTGAGTTCCTCCAGTCTTAGGCACGGCAGAGGAACAGAGCCACATTGTGCTGGAGAGCCCCTGTCTGAATTCCCGCCTCACTGGAGTGAGCGTGATAAATGAGACCTTCAGTCTCAAGGTTTTCAGATGGTTGCCTCTGCGGTAGTAGCCAGGGGCACCCCACAGGAAAGCTTGCTGTGGCACACCGGGGGAGGGGTACTGGTCACCACCTTATGCATTTAGGAAGGGGACAGAAGGGGCAGGAGACACATGGGCAGGGTCATCGCCTTGTCTGTGTATGAAATGTTTTGCCTTGGCTCCCAAGTGTCTGGAAATTTTGTGTGTGTTCACATGTGTGGACATGCACATGCATGTGCAAGTACTCATATGTCTGTGTGCCTGTGTGTGATATCACGTGTCTTCATCTAGCTCTCCACTCTATTTTCTAGATGGGGTCCCTTGATGAGCCCAAGTCACTGGCTCATCTGGCAGCCCTGTTGTCTCAAGGATTCCTTGTGTGGGATTAGAGGTGGCCTGCCGCTCCTGGCTTTTAGGTTTTGGGCATCTGAACTCTCAGTCTGTAGAGAGTTTTATCCACTGAGCCCTCTCCCCAGCCTCCATGCCCAGAAACTTAACACACAGGTCTTGCTCCAGTGGGTGGCTGCAGAGAGCCACCTGACGGGAGGTGGTCAAGTGGACAACCTGGTTTGTTTTTGTTCTATCTTGTTCTCTGTGGGGAGCAAGGATCACCTGCCACTCAGTCACAAGCCCTGGGGACTCAGAGGAGCCAAAGGAGGGCAGTTTACGATTTTACAAAGTCCAGCATCTGAGCTCAGAGCAGTCTACAGCTCTCATAAGTCTAACACAGTTTTCCCGCTTCCCCGCTTTCAGCTGACTGAGGAACAGGGAGGGTACAACCTTCCCCACCACCTTTCCACCCGGCACACATATTTGTCTATGAACACAGACAGCACATGAATGCATCTTTATGTTTATAACCTGTTCATATTGACGCCGATCAGGCACACGACCTTGTCACATCTGAAGGTCATCAGGCAAGCTTGGCCATCGACCATTTCCTGCTCCAAATTTCTGGTTTGGCAGGGTTGGGGTTGGGAGGCTGGCTAGCTTAGCAAGAATTTGGGCTAATTTAGCAGGCTGCCAGTGGGGGGCTGAGCGTTTCTTGCTCATCTTTAGTTGGACCTAGGCTGCCGCAAGGTACTCTTGTTTTGAGAGCCAGTCCTCGGATTTTATTTCTTACCGTCACCGTCTGCAGCCTAAAGAGTCTCTTCTACCACGGATTCTTTCTGCTGACTTTTGGATAACAATAAAAAAAATAGATACATTTCAACTTTTGTGGAATAAAAGAAATCACATATATTTTATAAGTGGGAAGGCAGGTGCTGTGACCACAGTAGTTCTGGGGCAGTAAAAACAAATGTGCCTGACTGATTTTTATCTGGTTGTTAGAGAAAGGGACATTTGGAGGAAAAATGAGTAAAAAAGAATTCAAAGCAGAAAGTAACAATAACGGCGCAAAAGAAGCCGTTAGCACAGAGTGAGTTTTATTTTATCGGTGTGTGTGTGTGTGTGTGTGAGTGAATGTTGGTATACACAGGTGTACTTGTGTGTGAGGGTGTGTGTGTGAGTGAATGTTGGTACACACAGGCGTACTTGTGTGTGAGGGTGTGCGTGTGCATGTGGAGGCCAGAGGACACCTGAACTATCATTGTTTGGGAATCGTGTGCTTTCTTTGAGACAAGGTCACGCACTGGACCTGAGACTTACCAGGCTGGCTAGTCAGTGAGTCCAGGGATTGGCCTGTCCTTGGTGGAAGAAGGCAATACAGGTCTCCAGGACCTTTGTATTGGAAATTAGGAACCTTCAGATGAGGTCAGGAAGCGTACTTGCGACTGGGGTTGGGTGTGTTGATGCTGAATGGTTGCTGCCCAGCACCTGTGTCGAAACTGGGAACCCCCAGTGTGTTATGTGAAAATGGTACCCTGGGGAGGTGTTTAGGATGCCACCTTAGCATCCTTGTGATGGAACTGGTTCTCTTTAAGTAGAGACATCAGTGTGTGCCCTCTCTCATCCCTCCCCTTTCCCCTCTTCCCTCTCCTCCTTCCTTTGAGATGGCTCAGTGGGTAAAGCACTGGCCACATAAGCCTAGAGTTTAGAATCCCAGCACCCATGTTCAAGCTGGCCTGAGGGGGGTACAGCATCTGTGATCCCATCACTGTGCAGAGCCAGGGATCTCTGGGCTAAGGCTGGCTACATGATTGGTGAACTCTGGGCTCCCTGAAGGACCCTTTCAGAAACACACAGAAACACACACTCCTTATCCGTCCCCCTTCTGTTTTCTTTCTCCTCCCTTACTCTTTCTCCCTCCCTCTCCATCCCTTTCTCTTCTCCCTGTCCATTTCTCTTTGTTCCTCCCTCCCATTTTTCCCATCCCTCCTTCCATAGTAAATGGGCACAGCAGAGGGCGTTCACTCTCCATGGGTGAACCAGGAGGCCAGACCAACCCCCCCCCCCCCGCATTACATCCCCCACCACACCCCCTCATTCAGATAGCCAGGAGGCCAGACCAACCCCCACATTGCATCCCAGGCCACAAGCCCTCATCTCTGATCTCCAGCTTCCAGAAATGGGAGAAATAAATCTGTTGTTCCAGCTCCAGTCCTGGGCTCCACCTGAGCCCAATTTTTCCGGCAGTAAGCCTCATTAATGATCATAGATATGCAAATTAAGGCAACAGCTTGGCCACATTTTAGCAAGACAGAGGGCATGAGCAGGAATGGCCATACACTGCCCAGACAGTGGCGGCAACCCTGCACCTTGGAAAGCCAAGTCCAGCACTCTCTGCTGTACCCTCATGCCATCTCAGAGCCTTCCCAAGCCAGCTGTGGACCCAGAGGACACTGAACATGGATGTCCCCAAGACTTTCTTGGAGGACGTTCATCGTGACCTTGCTCATAATAACAACATAATGGCAATAATAAGTGTCACTCAGACCCTGGACAATGCAGTGTGTACTCCCTGGGGTACAGGGAAGGGGCTTTTAGGTGTGCATACCCCAAAGTATCTATTGTGAACACCTGTGTCTTTCTGATTGGAGGGTAGAGGTGTTTTGGGGTAAAGCGTTTTTTTTCCTTTTTCTTTTTGTCACTGTTGCCTAATTAATCTTTAATGAGATCACACTCATCTTCCAACTGCCGTCTTCCAACTTCTGCTGGAAAACAGTGGTAAAATAGACCCTCCTATTGTGGTTTGACTGTGAAACACCGTCACAGGTTCACGGATCTGAGCACTTGGTCTCCAGTTGGTGGCGCTGTTTCAGGAGGCTGGGGAAGCTTTGGGTTCTGGATGCACTGCTGGCTGAGCAGCTCACTGGTGGAGGGGGTGGGCCTTGGAGTGTGATAGCCAAGCTCTGAGCCACATCCCTAGCTTCTGCTTCTTGTCTCAGCTCTGTTTCCAGTTCTGCCCAGCAGCTCACAGTGGCCGACTGCCCAGTGGTACCCTCAACTAACTTCATCTTTGTGTGGCTAATTGCTCTTTGCTCTCTGGGTCTACTCTTGGGTCCTGACCTCTGGGTCAGGTTAAGCTCAGCTCGGTTTGGTGTATAGGAGCACACAGCAAACTCTCTGAGAATTTCCCAGCAATCCCTGCAGGCTCCCTGCTCCTTAAATACAGGAGCAGGAATTGACCATCATCCTTAGATTCCCTGCGGCTGACTCTGATGTCCCTACCTGTGGTTCTTGAGAACCCCGGTGCTCTGCTCCCTGCACTGTGATCTGTATCCAGAATCCTGTTCTTCCATGGTTGTTTTCCAAAGTAAACTCTCAGACTCTTGCAACCCAGAAAGCCGGCTGCATGGCCTGCTGTGGGAGGATTTTCCTGCCACATGGTCCCTGGTGTCTCTGTTGACCTCACTTTCATGTGTCAGAGAACACAGAAAAGGGACAGTTAATTTCCACCGAGACTGAGAGATCCCTTTGAACACATGGGCGTTACATGACCCACACATAGCTTGTCTTTCGGGATAGGGGCTTGTGACATAATTTGTATATTTGAGAAAGGTATGGGCTGCAGAGGGACAATCAATTATTCTTAGTGATGGTTGATTTTTAAATTAATTCCATACGCAAGTTGTCTACTGATAATGGATATTCATTCCCAATACCACCCCTCTCTCTGTTTCTTCCCCTTCTACCCTCTTCTTCTCTTCCTTTCCCTCCCTCCCTCCTCCCTCCCTTCTCCCTCCCTCCTCCCTCCCTTCTCCCTCCCTCCATCCCTCTCTCCCTCCCCCTTCCTTTCCTCCCTCCATCTCTTGTTGAAAGACAAGGTCTCACTGTGTTGCTCAGGCGGGTCCCCAAGTAGCAGTAACTCCTGTTTCTGACTCTTGAGCATGAGTTTATGGGTGTGGGTTCTGCCTGCCTCCCTGGCATTCTTCTTGATAGTAAGCAGGAGTTAGGATGAATATGATCAGAATCAAAACAGTTGGACGGCCTTAACTGTAATTTATAACATTATCAAGCACTAGTTATTTTAGTGAGAATTGGCCACCTTAGCTGCAATCAGAGCAAGCCATGAAATGGTCTTCAGATGCAAAAACCTGAAGAAGTGGTACTGAAAGAATATTCTGTAATTTTTTTTAAATATTGTTGCATCTTCTGGAACAACCATTGCAGATGCGGTTGTCATTTAAACTTTGGTTTGGGGCCCCAAAAAAGGAGATGATGAAATCTAGACAATTTTTAAGTTTTATTTATTGATTGAAAAGCTGGTTTCTTTATATTGGTAGACCAGAAATTAGTTCCTTTCGAATGTAATTTAAAAACATAAATCCCTGTGCATTGAAGACGACCTTAAAGTCTTTATGTTCATTGATTTTATAAGTATAATGCATAATGATGTGGGACAATATTTGTTCTTGATGACTATTTGCACTTTTTTTTTTTTTAGCTATATTGTTTGTGAAGGTGGGGAGGCGGTCATTATATATTGAACCCAGGGACTTGTGCATCCTAGGCAGGAGCTCTACCACTGAGTCACACCCCAGCCCCTCACTGGGGGATTCTAGGCAGGTGCTCTACCACTGAGCCACACCCCAGCCCCTCACTGGGGGATTCTAGGCAGAGGTTCTACCTCTTATTCAAGAGTCCCAGGACTCTTTTTACTTTTTGTCTTGAGAGGATCTCACCAAGTTGCCCAGCTTGGCCTAGAACTCATGATCTTACTGCCTCAGTCTCCCTAATTTCTAGAAAGATGGGCTGGGCTACTAGACCAAGACCCTATAATAATTGTTTTTGTGCAGCACCACTAGTGTTTTTTTCTGAAAAAGAAGTTTTAAAATATTGCTGTGTGGTTTTCTTTTCATCAAATTGCCTGCAATCTTTGTCAAAGTGATTGTTATGGTTACTGAATTTGAAAACCTTGACACTTTCAATTGATTCCTCTCCATCAATCGTAATATTTTAAGTTGTGTAAACACTTCCCTGCAGATCTGGAGGTGTCTGGTAAACTCAGAGCAACTGTGGTGAACGGAATCCAGGACCCAACATCAACACTGTAAGATTTTTACAATAAGCAAACACCAGTCTAAGATTTTAGAAAAAAAATGGATTCTGTCTTTTCCTGATTACCTTCTGTCAACAAACACTTTCATGAGTTGAAATCTGTGAAATGAGCTTCCCGTATCGAAGATCCTTTGGAGTGTGTCGCTAATCAAACATGCTAGGAAATGATAGGGACTCTGTATGAACTTATCAAATCCTGAATAAGAACTGTATCCATCAAAAGATGCCCTTCCCTTCCCACAACTTTGGTATTCCCAGTCACAGTCTTGGAAGTTTAAAATTAAATCTCACACGTGGTTTGGGCTTATGCCATTTAAGTTGTTTACTTCCTGGAAGGCTTTTGTGGGGACAAATTTCAATGCCTTCTTGATTGCAGCCCTTATTCCCAATAATTGTGCTGTGGTAGGATCGTCAGGCGTTGCAGGTCTTTTGAAACTGCTTGATTACCTTAATTAAAAACTTATAACTGATTTGAAAGAAAATAATGTGTCTACAATTCAGATGCTTCATTGACTAAAATAAAATAAAAATAAAAGAAGACCCAGCATGGTTGCAGGCTGCTTCATTTGAATAAAGATATTTCAAGATTCAAGCGTTTCTAAAATGTTTTGATGGTAGGAAATTAAGTGAGAAACTATTAGTCTTTAAATGCTTTGTGGGGGGCACTGGAGAGATGGCTCAGTGGGTAAGAGTGCCCCATGTACATAGATCCTAGTACCTATGAAAAAGGTTGGGCATGGCCACACACTGTGAGGAGCAGAGACAGGGGAATCTCTAGGGCTTCTTGGCTAACACCCTGGTTCCAGGGACAGCAAGAGACCCTGTCTCAGAGCAATAACACAGTAGAGCAGGACTTCCTTCTCTGGCCTCCGCGAGCACACACATGCATGTTCCTATACCACACACACACACATCTACACAAATATGCTCACACACGATAAACAATCTACCACCACCCTTGCAGCTCACTCTGTTTAAACTGCAGTAGGTGCAGTTTTATATTAGTGTTTATTGTAGAATGTCGTTGTTGGAAATTATATTATACCCAGCACAACTGGCCCCCAGGGCACTTTCGTCCTGTGGTCTTTCACTTCAGTCAGAAAGAAGTTTTCACCTTGACCGTGACTCCCTCACCACCCAGAGGCTATGATCATGGTGTGAAGACAGATTTTACCAGCCACATTGAATTTTTAAACTGAACTCAATAGGAGTCATGATGATCTTAGATGGTTCCCTTCCAACAGGGTGGAGTTGTAGGGGCTCCGGCTGTAGCAATTAGATAAGAAAGAAAATCCAGCTGTCATTGAAATTGTGGGATTTCCTTCCTAAAAGGAACAGCTCTCGACCTTGGAAATGTTAACGTAAAGGACATCAGAGATGAGAACAGAAATGAGAAGCATCCTGGAGTGGACACAGTCAGGCAGCCTCACCAGCAGCCTGGACAAGGCTTGATATAAAACTGGAATTGAGTGATTTCTTGGAAAGGCCTACATTAGAGAAAAACAGGACAGGAGCCAGCCAATCAGAAGTGGCCAAGTATTTGTGTGATTGGGAGCATCAGCAGGAGATAGACCAATAAGAGAATTCTACAGCTGAAACTAAGCAAGTGTTTTCTACAGTTCAGTTATTCTCTCTCCCTCCCTCTCCTTCTCTCTCTCCCTGTGTGTGTATATCTATATCTATATCATCTATATCTATATATCTGTGTGTTGTATATGCACATGTGTAGGCCTGTGAAATGTGATGTGGAGGCCAGAGGTGGACGTTGAAAACATTGCTCTCTGACTGTCCTCTTTATTCCTTTGACACAGGATCCCTAACTGACCCTGGAACCAGCAAGTCACAGATTTGTCTCCATCTCCCACAGTGCTGGGGGAATAGATACCCACATGCACACCTGGCTTTTCAGTTGGGTGCTGGGGATTTGAACTCACTTCCTCAAGCTTTCACTTTTCCCCAGTGCTGTGGTAGCATGCATGGGACCACTGTGTTCACACACAAACCTTCTTAAAATGACAGGTAGCTGCTGGAGAAGACACTGAAGCTTCTGTAGCAGCGTTTCTTCTTCTTTTTATTTTTTAAAACAATCTTATCTTTATTTTTAAAACAATCTTATCTTATATACCAATCCTAGTTCCTTCTCCCTCCACACAACTGTCACCCATATTCAGAAGGCCTAGTTCAGCCTTATGCAGATTCTCCAGCTGTCAGTCCAGAGTCTGTGAGCTCCCACTTGCTCGGGTCAGCTGTTTCTGTAGATTTCCCCATCATGGTCTTGACCCCTTTGCTCATATTATCGCTCCTCCCTCTCTATGACTGGACTCCAGGAGTTCGGCCCAGTGCTAGCTGTGGACCTCTGCATCTGCTTCCATCAGTTTCTGGATGAGGTTCTATGATGACAATTAAGGTAGTCATCAATCTGATTACAGGGGGAGGCCAGTAAAGGTACCCTCTCCACTATTGCTTAGATTCTTAGCTGGGGTCATCCTTGTAGATTCCTGGGACTTTCCCTAGTGCCTGGTTTCTCGTTAACCCCACAATGGCTCCCTCTTTTAAGGTATCTCTTTCCTTGCTCCCCCTCTCTGTCCTTTACCCAATTCGACCTTTCTGATCCCTCATGTTCTCTTCTCTTTCTCTCCTCCCCACTCTCCGACCACCCTCCTCCCTCCCCCATGCGGCAAATAAAATAGGAGATCTAGTCTACTTTCCCTTCTCGGGGAGGGGATCCATGTTTGTCTCTCTTAGGGTTCTACTTGTTTCCTGTCTTCTCTGGGGTTGTGGACTGTAGGCTGGTTATTCTTTATGTCAAATATTATCCACTTATGAGTGAGTACCCTCAATGTTTGTCTTTCTGGGTTACCTCACTCATGATGTTTTTTTTTCTAGTTCTATCCATTTGCCTACAAATTTCAAAATGTCATTGCTTTTTTACTGCTGAGTAATACTTCATTGTGTAAATATGGACCACATTTTCTTTACCCATTCTTCGGTTGAGGAACATCTAGGTTGTTTTCTTTTTTGTGTAGGAAATTCCATCCCCTGGCATCCATAACAAATGGTCAGCAATGTACCTCATGTCAAAGATCCACGTCCGTCACCATCTTTACTGAGAAGTAGAAATTCAGTACTTAATTTTTATTAAACTTGTACATGTGCCTTCCTTCCTTCCTTCCTTCCTTCCTTCCTTCCTTCCTTCCTTCCTTCCTTCCTTCCTTCCTCTCTCTCTCTTTCTTTTGTTTCTCCCCTAATGTGCTAGTTTGAATGTAATTGATCCCAATAAGCTCATAGGCAGTGGCACTATTAGGAGGTGAGCCTTTGTTGGAGTGGGTATGGCCTTGCTGGAGGAAGTGTGCCACTGTGGGGATGGGCTTTAAGGTCTCATGTATGCCCAAGCCGTGACCTACATGGCTACATGTAGCCATGCTACAGTCTGCTTCCTGATCAAGATGTAGCCAGCACATGTCTGCCTGCATGCTGCCATGCTCCCTGCCATGATGACAATGGACCAAACCTCTGTAGCTAAGCAGCCATCTCAATTAAATGTTTTCCTCTATAAGAGTTGCTGTGGTCATGATGTTGTTTTTTCACAGCAACAGGAACCCTAACTAAGACACATTTTATGTTTAGGGAACAGAATCTCATTACGTAGCCAATGCTGGCTACTAATTTGCAATGATTCTCCTGCCTCAACCTCCTGAGTGATGGATTTACAGGCATAAATAGGGTCACCCAGATGCCTTTTATTGTTTTTTTTTTTTCATTTATTACATTCCTAAGGGTCTGTTGCCGGAAGAAAAAGACACAAACACTAAAGCTGCCACTTGCTGCACCTTTACTCAGTGAAGTTTGTTTTTCTATCACGGCAGGGGGGGTATTGAGCATCAGGTTTTTCCTAGAAGACTCTTCACCAGGATGCTCCCCACATAAGGATTCAAACTCCCCTGCGGATACTTGATACTCCTGATGAACCCTAGAAGTGATTTGGGAGTTCTGTATGTTTGGAGAGCCACCAAAGCTGTGTGCATCTGGCCATCCACAGCAGTGGGCAGGCTCAGGTGCACCGATTTCCTCCCACTGCCCAGGGGAGCCACGCCCAGCCTCTCCTCTCCCTGCCCACTCCACCCCATTAGCAGGTCTTCTGGAAAGAGAAGTCAGTTAGTGTTGGAGATGTTATGTGAACAAGCCACTGATGATGGAAGATAAGCTTCTAACACAGGACTAGGGAAGGCAGTGCTGTCTTGGCAGGTATGAAGTCTGGTCGTGCTATAGACAGATATGCAATAGGCAAACAGACAATACAACAGGAAGAAGATGGCAGAAAGATTGCTGAAAGATAAGTCATAGATGATAGGAATATAGCTAACCAGGCAATTAGCACATGAATCTATGGAAATATCAGTGATAGATTAATATATAGATGGTAGAAATATGATAAATGGTGGTTGGGTGGATGGATAGATAGGTGGACAGATAGGTGATTCTTCTTAAAGCATTTATAGAAAGATGGCTCAATGATAAATGGATGGATAATGATGTCTTGAAACATAAAGTGTAGATACGAAAGTATAATATAGATACATAGATTTTGATAGATAAAAAGAAAATGATAGACAATGGTAGATTGATAAAATATAGTAGAAAGATGATTGATAAATAGAAAGTGGCAGATAAAAATGATAGATGTATAGATAGATAGAAAGACAGACAGATAGATAGATAAAGATAAATGGGTACATGGATAGACAGATCATAGATCGATATATAGATGATAGGTAACATGTAGATTGCAGGTAGATGATCAGGCCATGCAAGTTTTTGCTAGTTGTTCCTTTGCAGCCAAGATGTGTATCTGTGAACCACACCAGGCGGAAGTTCATTCTTTTGGTCTTCTGTGAAGTCTTGGATTAGTCTGCTGAGAATTCTACTCTGGGGTGTCTAAGCATTCTCTTCATGTTTCTGCTTCCCCATGTTTAAAGTGAAGGAAAAGAAGGCAGGGCTTGCAAGCCATCCTGCAGAAGTGTAAATGCAGACAAGGCATGCCTGTGAGCAGGCTTTTGATGCCAGGTAAAGCGTTCTCTCTCTGTGAGACAAAAATCCCCTGGTGTGCTACCCGGCTCCCTCCATTCTCAGTCTCTCTCTGACATTGCTGCTTTCCGGGAAGGATTTTTCATTATTTTTTATGCTGTCAAGATGACAGACAGAGAGAGAAGATGAAAGGGTACATTCTCATAAGATTTACTTTCCTTCCAGCTAAAAGGTATCACTTACCCTGCTTGGTTTTTAAATTTTAAAACATTTATCAAAGCGTTATGTGCAATTTTAAAATCAAATAGAATCACGGGGGTTATAATGAGACCCAGTCTTTCCTACACCCAGCTCCTTCCCCTCACTCACAACTACTGCGAGCTATGTCATCGCGGTAAATTATACGCGGCCTAAACTTACCATGATAACCGTTTCTAAGCGAGAATCTGAGTGGCTTTAAGCAGTTGGCAATGCTGCAAAACCGCCAACACCATCCCCCGAATTAGGGCTCTATCCCAGCGAACACTCTCCCCACGGCCCTTCGTTTCAGTTCTGTTGCTGCGGTAAAACGCCTGGACCCAAAGTCACTCAGGAAAAGAAGATTTTGCTTGGTTCACAACTCCAGGTTACAGACCATGTCTGTGAGGATGCTGAGACAAGAACTTAAAGCGACTCATGCGCAGTTGAGAACAGGGAGAATGAGCACATGGATTCTCACTTGCCTGTTGGCTATTCCTTTGACCTGTCCAGGAGCCCTGCCTAGGGAATGGTGCCGCTCACAGTGGGCTGGGTCCTCCCGTACAGACATGCCCATCGAGCAACCTGACTCAAGATGAATCTCTCAGCTGATGCTCTCTCCCCAGGTGATTCTGGGTTGTGTCAGGTTGACAGATAAACCAGGACAGTCTCGACCCGTTTCATTCTTTCTCTCCACAGGAATTTGACAATTCAAGGGACCTCAGAGAAGCGGGATTGCACATTATTTGTGTTTCGGTGACTGGTTTGTTTCACTCAGCATCTGTCCTCAAGGTCTGTTCTCAAGGTTTATTGGTGGTGCTATGTGCTGTTGTTTAAATATGAACTGTTCCCCGCAGGCTCACATATTTGAATATGTAGTCCTCATCTAATGGCTCTCTTTGGGGGAAGTTATAGAAACTGTAGGAGGATAGAACCTTGCTGGAGGGAATGGGTCACCTGGGGGAAGGTCTTAGGGGCTTTCGCTTATACCAAGACACCCTGCAAACTCCCATGGCGGCAGATGGGAGCCACCCTACCGTGACAGACTGGGATCTGGGTTCAGAGACTGGTGAATTTGGTCAGTATTCAAACCCAGAAGTAGGTTTGTGAGTTACCTGCACAGCCGACAGGTAACTCAACAGGCTGGAGGGCATCCTCTCCAGATGGTTAAGCCTCCTAGGTATCTTGACCAGTCTTTGTCCTGGTTGGCCTGGAAGTCACTATGTAGAACCAGGCTGGTCTTGAACTCACAAAATATACATCTGCCTCTGCATCCTGAGTGCACGGATAAAAGTGTGCACCCCCATGCCCAGCTTCTTCAATATGTCTTACTAAAGCTTGCTTGCCCACTTTCACATGGACAAACACATAATACACACACACACACACACACACACGACACACAGAGACACACACTACACACATACCTTTATTAAGTATTGTACTAGAACAGTTACAGCAACATTTTTTAATGGAGCCAGTATATTTTTAAATGGATTTTTAAATGAAACCGGTATTTCCCAGCCCACTGCCACTATCCATAGCCTCACACGTGTAAGCAGGGTGTGTAAATGGCTAGGATGCTCATGGCATACATGTTCATTTCAGTGAGAAAAGCTCGAGTGAGGTTGTTATTTAGATGTTTGCGTGTTCATGTGTGTATGGTATATGTACATGTTTGTTGGATGTGTGTTGGTGGAGGCCAGATGTTGACATCCCTTTTCCCAGTTGCTGTCTGCCTTATTCTTTGAGACAGGGTCAGTCTCTAACTGATTGCCTAGGCTGGCTGGCCAGTGAGTCCCAGGGACCTGCCTGTCCCCCAGCTCCACAGCCCTTGTATAAATATTCTAATGACTTTAGATTAGAACTATTAAAAAGCCCCCAGATCTACGTCGAGTGGTCCCACCTGTGGGTTAGTGTGATGTGAGTGCCGATGACAATGACTTTTCCATCTGTGCTGTCATTGCTGGGTGACTTAGGTCACTGAGGCATAATAGACTATTATGTGTGTTAAGAGAGTTTTAATGGTGTCATTTAGAATGGTTGCCATCCTTGACCACTGCTCAGTGTGTCCAAGGGTGAGAAGCACGGGGAGCTATGCATTTTAAGTGTAAGCGAAGCAGAAGAAGAGGGAAATGAGGACTCTTCCAATTTGTCTCTGAAAGTTCTTTAAGAACCAGATTGCAGTCACCATGACAAAAATGGCATAGTGAGTTCTTTCTGGTTTAAAAAGTTGTGTTACAAAGAGAAAGCAGAGCAGTGGCAGGACCTAAGGTCACCTTCCATCCTTCCAAGACACTGTCTTCATCCTTTCTGTCTACAGTGGGGATGGGTGACCAAAGATACTAGGGATGGAACAGGGCGAGTAATGTACTAGGCAAAGGTTCTACCACTGGGCCACACCCCAGCCTCTCACTGGGGGATTCTAGGCAGAGGCTCTACCACTGAGCCACACCCCAGCCCCACACTGAGGGGATTCTAGGCAGGTGGTCTATCAATTGAGGTACATCACTTACCCTGTTTTGACTTTTGTTTTAATGATAGTGTCTCACTGATGTGCCGAGACTGACCTTTAATTCACTCTGTAGCCTAGGCTAGTCTTGAACATGTCATTCTTCTGTCTTAGCCTTCTGGGAAGCTGGGTTGATGGGCCTGAGCTACCAGTTCTGGTTGCTGTTCCCCCCACCTTCTCTGATTTTCGACTTCAGTCAGTCTGGATGACACACCCTTCTTCCTCCACCATTGGTCAGGCTCTCTCAAGCATATCCTGCGAGTCAAGCCTCTTGTGGCAGTTCTAGAACCTTCTAAGATTGTGTTTTCATTTGCTGTTGTTCTGTTTTCCAGTTGAGTTTTCCTTCCATGATTTTAGTGTCTCTCCTCAATCATTTTCAAAGTTTGTGTTAGATCTTTCCGTGTGAACATTGCTTTGGCTTTGATCTTCTGTTTTCAATTATATGTACATATGTGTCTGTGCGTGTATTCAGAGCCCTGCCTGCTCTGGTTTGAACACGGAGTGGGTGGTGTATACCTCGCTCTGGCTCCTTTCTTTCACCCCTTGTTCCTAGTGCCCGTGATTTAGCCACACCAAAACAGGCAGAAGACCCTGGATATGGAGGACTTTGTTCTTTGCTTAAAATTATTTTGCCCTCTCTGGCTATTCTGAGTTTCTGTCCTTTCCCAATTTATAGCAATGTTCACCAATAAAAAGCTGCAGCCTGTCTCCAGTTCTCCCCAGTGCTGGAGCAAACCTTTGGAATAGCATCTATCTGTTTATCTATCTATCTATCTATCTATCTATCTATCTATCTATCTATCATCTATCTATCTATCTATCTATCTATCATCTATGTATGCATGTATATATGTATCATCTATCTATCTATCTATCTATCTATCTATCTATCTATCATCTATGTATGTATGTATATATGTATCATCTATCTATCTATCATCTAATATATAATAGCACCTACCTTAAGTTTATTCATTTTCATATACATTTCATATACATTTTCCCCTTAACTCTAAAATGACCCCCTTAAATTCTGGAACTTTTCTTTATTAAATTTATCTACCTTTGCCCTCTCTTCCCAGTTTGATCAGACTATGGATGTGTACTAGTCAGCTACTGCTGTATAACAAGTCATCTCAAACCCACAGGCATATAAAAGCAATAATCTCTTTGAGGCTCACATGTCTGCTGGTTGTTGGGGGCTTGTGGGAGCTGAATTTGCCTCCAGGTGGGTTCAGTTCAAGTCTGCTATGGAGTCTCTTATTATTTTGGGACAAGCAAATCACTGTGAGCATATTCTTCTCATGATAATTCTCTAAGTGCAAGAAGGCAAGCTCGACCAGATGGAGGCACACACGACAGTCTGAGATTACAGGAAATCAAGATAGAGGAAATCAAGATCACCTCCATAGTCCACAGCAGAGAGAAACAAGTGAGTTCATGATACTTCCTCGCTCTCTCAGCCGGCTTCCTTTAGTGTTACATAGTTCCGAGCCCAGCCTAGAGAATGGTGTCACTTTGGTGGGCTCTCAATGACCAGTCAGGACAGCCCTTGTCTACTGTCACCCCAACTCTGTTTCCAAGTGACCCTTGGTTGTCACATGTTGACAGTTAGAGCGCACCATCCCATCTGCTAACAGCTCATTGGCCGACAGGTGAGGTAGAGTCATAGCCCACCGTGAACCCAGATTTGTAGAGGAGGATTTCACACTGCTCATCTGTGAAATCAACAAAAAACACGAAATAGTCAAGAGATTCCAGAAAGTTCTTCCTTGATTGCATAGGATTTAACAACTGAAACTTAATATACACACATGGCCAGGACTAGAAGGCATAAGGTTAAGATGTGACCGAGTCTCTGAGGGCTCAGGGGCCTTGGCTCCCATGTGGCAGAAACTGTAGGACAGCAAAGTCTAGCGTCAGGTGATGGAGGTCTCTCGGGATCCTGGTTAATCTCTTGAGAGAACTAACCATGCCATGCACTTGACCCCTTCTGCAAGCACCTGGTTTTCCTTCTATGTTGTGATGCAGCCAGAGGACAAACTGGTCGGGTTGCCCAACTTTAGACTTAGAGCCTCTAAACCTGTGAGCTGAACAAATCTCTTTTCCTTATAAAGTATCCAGCCTTGGGTGTTTTGTTACAGCAATGAAAATAGCTTAAAACAGGGAGGCTGATATATCCCCATTACAGACCCCCAGCCTTGTATTTCTATTTGTGTGTGTGTGTGTGTGAGTGTGTGTGTGTGTGTGTGTGTGTGTGTGTGTGTATGTGTAGGTCAGAAGTTGATGTTGTGTGCTCATTAGTTACTCTCCACCTTATCTTTTGAGACAGGGTCTCTCACTGAATCTGGCTTTTGTCAGTTTGTTAGACTGGCTGGCCAGTGAGTCCCTAGACTCAGGCTCCAGTCTTGAAGCTACAGGTTCACATTACCACATCTGGAGGATTCAAATTCCCATCCCCAAGTTGCATGGAAACTCTTTACTAACTGTGCCATCTGTCTATCCCTATCCCCTGACTCAGTTTCTCACGAAATATGACTCACTCACGGTATCAGATCAAGGTACAGGGTGGCGACCCGAGCCCCCAGTGATACAGACTTGGGCTATCCCCCACTGTACTCTTTAGCTGTGGCATGATGGTGCCAGCCAGCCAGCTACATCCAGGTAAGACCCACCTCCGTTCCCACTCCAACTTTCTTTACTGACGCTTCCCTTGGGCCCTCAAAGGGAGCAAAGACAGGAGCCATATTAAATTCTCACAGGCCATCTCATTTTATTAGGCTGCCGTTGTAAGATGGGTTTTGGCATCTGTATGGGAATTATTAGCAAAGTAGGCGGAGGAACAAATATTTTGGCTCATTATTGTTCCTTTATTAATGTTTGTTCTTTTGATTATTTGTGGGATTCTATTAAATGGAACCAAGGAAGATGAGGCCTTTTCCAGGTTCCAATTCATAGACGTTAATCTTGGAGATTTTTTTTTTGCAATGAAATTTGTTTTCAAGGTTCATTTTTTTTTTGTTGGCTTGGTACAGCACTTGCCTTCATAATTTTTTAGAGAACCAGGGGTTGGGAATAATATTCATAAATATTTATTTCCTGAACAGTTTAATTCTTGTGCTTAAAATGTTTGGGGGGAAATTGGAGGGGAATAAATTTTCATTACGTGGCAGGAAAGTTGAATAATTGAGTTGGCACTTTAGAAAATCTGCTGGAGAATTAAAGGGAGTTAAGGGGTGTCTGATGTGGCGCAGTGAAGAAACCACACTCACTGCAGGGAGGAGGAGGAGGGCCAGGGAAGACCAGGAAACCATTTTGAGCAACGTGTGATCTTGATCTTTATAACTTACAGATGCCTACTACACGAAGCTTGAGTTATTAATTACTCACTGTTGTGTGAACGGCTCCAGGGGAGTCGTGAACGAATGTCCATTTCACCCCAGATGGGCCAACGATGAAAGATTAGAGCAATGACACCTCCCAAATCCAGCTTGAATTCCTTCAGAGCACAGGTGAGGGTGACTGACAGGAGCAGAGATGATCCCAAGGCAGCTGCCTCATGGCAAAGGACCATTTCAGTGTCACAGACAACCTCACGGAAAGGGCAATGTGGAGTCCCCCTTTCAGTCAGTATCCCACGTCCTGGGTACCCTGGCATCTCCTAAGACAACTTGCAGCTAGGACAGGGCAGGAGGAAGTAATGGCTGGACTTCCGACTGAGTGCCTCTGTCCCTCCCCTTCCTTTTCCAACCAGGGAGCGTCAACAGCTTTGCTACCATTACCATAGACCTGGCTACCTCTGTATCTTTCTGCTTATTTTTGTTGCCATAGCTACTGGGCCAAGAAAATCTCTACCTCAAGATGGCAATGGTTAGTTATAATATGCCATATGACCACACTGGAGACAGCCATATTGCTAATTGCTGTGATAGGATGTCCCCTAGGCCAGCGTGACTCAAAGCACTCATTGTCAGAGGGCAATATTCCAAAGCGTGTGTATAAAAGCCGAGGTTTAGCTGAGAAATGTTTCATTATGACCCTTTTCTGTAATAACCCCAAAGATTGCTTCAAAGTGATGTGTCTCCTCTCCACGGTTTAGATACAATAGCAGTGTTTACCAAGCAGTTTGAGGGCCCCGAGTTTCTCTTCATTGGCACCGTGTACATTCTTGGCCAGGTGCACTGTGGGATGCTGGGCAGCATCCATGGTCTCTAACCAACAGACACCACGTGACAACTGGACATGTCCGGAAACAGCGCCAGATCGTCCCTTGAGTGGGGAAAAAAATTGTCCCTCATTGAGGACCACTAGCTGCTTCAGTTCGATCTGAAAACGATTATGTGGTCGGTAATTGGGGAGATGCAGATTAGAACAGAATTAAGCACTAATCCTTCATTGCCTTCGCAGAAACATAAAGCCGGACCACGCTGGATGCTGGTACTCCTGGGGGGGGGGGTGGCTTGTTCTAGCAGGTGAGGAGCACTTAGGAGGAGGGCTTTGGGGGAACGGTTGGGCGTTCTATTCAAAGTTACAATGCTCACATCTGTTGAGTGGGAGCACTTCTCAGGATTAGCTCAAGAGGAGGAGATGCGAGCGGCAGCCTTTGAATGGCATGCTCTTTGCAAAATGACCAGGAGTGACGGGACGCGGCACAGCCCTAGCTGCAAAACAGCAGCCACAAAACGGATGCATGTATATGTGCCGGTGGACATGAATGACATCAGTAGATGTATTAATTAAAATCAATAGTTATTTTATTACCATCTATTAATTAGCAGGAAGGAAAATTGGCCAGGCTTTGATGTGCATAAATAACTATACTTACGTTCTCAACTCCCACACAAAGGCGGTAACCAACCTGACAGAATTGTTAATTTTTCTAAAGAGATTTGCACCCCTCCCCTTGGCTATATTGATATTGAGGAAAGTGGGGGGGCCTTGAGAGTGACAGAATCTTTATTGCTTCACGTGGGCAATGAGTAGCTCAGAGAGGTGGAAAAGCAACACCCAAGCCACATGTGACCCATGTCTTTACCTCATGAACTTGAAAAATGACTTTCAGGACCACAGACAGGGAGGGTGAGTGTTCAGAAGGAGTTTACTTTGGGTGAGAGGTTAAGAGACAGGAAGCAAGCAGAACTCCTTTACAGCAGGAGTAAGTCCTAAACATGGGTTCTCACTGAGGGTCCCTGTGATGGTTAGCTTTAAGTGTAAATTGATACGCCAGACAATCACCCGGGGAAAGAGTCACAGTGAGGGATTGTCTACGTTGGGTTTGGCCTGTTGGCTTGTGTGTGGGGATTTTCTTAATTCAATTCATTGATGCGGGAAGATGCAGCCCACTGTGGGTGGCACCAATCCTTAGGCAGGGCATCCTGAGCTTTCCGAGAGTGGAGAAATTCACCTGAGCATGAGGAAAGCGAGCACGCACACATTTCTCTCCGCCCTTGACTGTGGATGTGGCGTGACAAGCTGTGTGTAGTTCCTGCCTTGACTTCCTCATGGTGATGGACTAGAACCTGGATCTGTGAGCTAAATTCTTTCTCCTAAGCTGCTTTTTGCCAGGGTGTTATTCCACAGCTACAGAAAAAGGAACTGGAATACTCCTCAGCTAGGAGTTAGGAAAGCTTTCTACTGGACTGAGGCAGGAACACAGAGGGGATGAGTAGGTCGGTCCAGTTGTTCCAGCTGTGGGGTGTTCCAGACAGAGGAGCTCATTTGTGTACAAAGACAAGAAACAACAGGAGCCAGACATCACTGGTCTCTGGTCAGAACAGAACCAGCCAAGAGAATGTCCAGCTTCTGGCCACAGCTAAGGGTTGGATTCAAGATGTCTTGTTTTTGAGGTGCCCCTTTCCCTAAAACTGCTTGACCAGTTTCTACCTCTCATGACTGTTAGGCTATTGAAACCACAGACTTAAGATACTGGAGTTTTCCCCACAAATCTTCCTTTGGGAATAAAAGAGAAAAGGCTGGGGCCTGGTGTTAGCCAGACAGGATCTTCTCTCCCAGGAAAAGGGTGCACACAGTTCTGACAATTTGTTATACCGCCTTGCAGGAGATGCTGAGGGGGAGACAAGGATAGGCTGGTGATTGGCAGGTCCACACCTTGATGGGGTCACATACCTCTTGCTTCATGTCAGGATTCCAAAGACAGCCTTGAGAGTTTTTTTTTTTTTAGGGAGTTTCCAGATTTCTATTTGTGCTAATATGGCTACATTGAGTATATATCTATTTTCCTGCTTTTCCTTGTTGTCTCTGTAAGTGGCCTACTGAAGGGCGGTGGCTGAGTCTAGACCCTTAGACTTGGGCCCTAAAATCTCTGGTAAGGACAGATATTTTCTTCAGTCACACACAGGCATGCAATGCCACCTCTAGCTGTTTTTTCTTCTTTTGTTCTCACTGAAGGGACAGAGCATATCCCTCAGACCCTGTCCCAGGTATGGTCACAGCCACCCCTGGACTAGAACAACACAGCCACCTTCCCTGAAATAATCAACCCATAAGGAGCAAATGCTGGCTCCTGTTTTCAGAGGTGTCTGCCTCATATCACACACATGGAGTGGGAGCTCATGGCAGGAAGAGGTCTGTGCCTTCCATGGCCAGCCAGCAGGGAGTTAGAGCCGGGGAGGAGCTGGGATGCCAACATCCCCTTCAAGGGTACACTTCCAAAGACTCAAACTCCCCCTGCTAAGTCCCACCTTTTATAAGTTCTGTCCACTCCTCATAGCTGGGGAACAAGTTTCCACACAGCCTCTGTGAAATGCGCTAGTCCGGGCTCTCGCTACCCCTCTGGTGCTGCTCTGATACTGAATTCCTGACTATTCTGGTTTTCTCTCCTTTCCTCCATAAAACACCCCAGCAACAAGCCACTTATGGCTGAAGGGCCTGTTGCAGCTTACAGATCCAGGTTACAGTCCCTCACTGAGGGGATGTCACAACAGGAGCCTGAGACAGCTGGTCAGTTACATCACATCTGCAGTCAAGAGCAGAAAGAAATGCTTGCATGCATGCATGCTCAGCTTGCTTGTGCCCACTTCTAATACCCCATTGTTGCACAGTTCAGACCTCCTGCCTAGGGTTTGGTGCCACCTACAGTGGACTGGGTCTTCCCAAATCAATGATTTTAATGAAGACAATCCTCCATAGACATCTTCTCAGACCAATGTAATGTAGACATCTACTCGAAAACCTCTTCAAATGATTCTTGGTGTGTCAAGTTGACCACTGAGGCTAACCTCACGCTGTGTGACATGGTTCCCATCTTTCTCTCTTGCAGCTTCTTTCATTGCCTTTATCACTGTTGATGTCTTTGCATCATTAGCGTCCAACTCTCCTGAGACCCCAAATTCCAGTGAGCTAGACTCCAAGTCCCTTTGTGTCGATGTCAGATCTACAGCACCCAGCACAGCACCTGGCACAGAGTGGCGTGTGATAAATATCAATACCGTCAACTCATATTAATGGAAATGCTAAATGGCTTCCAACACCTGTGGAGGCGGGGGGAATGCATCAATACTCTCTAAATTGATGCAAACATCGTCCTGATCTTCTGAGCAGAGGCAGGTTTCAGATAGAAATACACGTGGAAAATAAACTATCAATGGATGCATTTGGGGGACCGTGTGTGGGTGCGTGCATATATGTGTGTGTTTGTGTATATGTATGCATGTGCATATATATATGTGTGTTTCACTGTGTGTTTGTATAAATGTATGTGTGTGCATATATGTGTTTCTCTTTCTCTTTGTGCGCATATATGTGTGTTTGTGTATACATGTGTGTACATATATGTGTTTCACTCTGTATTAGTGTATATGTATGTGTGTGCATACATGTGTGAACTTCTGAGTGTGTGCACATATGTGTGCTTGTGTATATGTATGTGTGTGCATACATGTGTGAACTTCTGAGTGTGTGCACATATGTGTGCTTGTGTATATGTATGTGTGTGCATATATGTGTGAGTTTCTGTGTGTGCACATGTGTGTGTTTGTGTATATGTATGTGTGTGCATATATATGTGTGTTTCTCTCTCTGTATGTGTTTGAGTTTATATATGTGCATGCATTTACATTTGTGTTTCTCTCTCTGTATATATATGTATGTTTCTGTGTGTGTGTGTGTGTTGTCCACATATGTGGAGGTCTGAGGTACTCTGTTCCACTCTGTTTTTCCCTTCAGGACAGGATCTCTTCCTGTGCCAGCCATCCTCCTGTCTCCACTCTCTCATCCCCCGGTGCTGGGCTTACAGAGGGACAGGTCCACCTGCTTTTTTACTTTTAATGTGGATAACGGAGATGGGAATTCAAGCCCTCATACTTTGCAGCAAGCACTCTTACTCACAGAGCCAGTTCACCAGCCCCCAAGCTCTGGGATTTTGAAACCACTGAACTTTCAGGGCCATTTGTTACTGTATGTACAACCTTGCCTATCTTTGGGACTCTGAAGCTAAGGATACAAATGTCCCGAGTGGCCCTTCACAGTTATTATCTCAGTCCAGACTGGAAAGAAAAATAGTGCCGCTCTCAGTGGTAACCGATCAGCTGACTTCTCCCAAGAAGAAGGTTTCCACACAGAGCAGATAAGACTGGAAAAAAATGACAACCGTTTTAGCAAAATGAAACATCTTCATATTTCAAATCCCCGAGCTGCAGACAAGGGACTCTGACCACCGGCTGCAAATGTGGAGCCTGATGAGAGAGATCGCCAGTCTTCAGTAAAACATTTTCCCACTTGTTTGTTAAAAACATTGCTTACTGAAGACCTAGTCTGCACCTGGTGTTTCTCTGTGTGATTTATCGGGGAAAGAAGGAGTGAAAATCCCCACTGGCCTAGAGTTTACATCCCAGGGAGATGCACGGGATAAAGAGCCAGTACAGCAACAGCACATGGAAGGAGGGGACAATATGCTAGGAAGTTATAACGAAGAAAAAATGCACATCTGGTTTTAAAAAGGTGTAGTCAAGAAAACAAGGCCAGAAGCAATGAGAAGGACACTGCTCTTCCAAATTAGTGGTCAGGAGGGTTTCTTATGGAAAAAGTGATTTTTGAGCAAAAATGTGGAGGAGAGGAGAGAGAAAGAGGGAGAGAGGGAGAGAGAGAGAGAGAGAGAG
The DNA here is from genome assembly GCF_014885135.2 of Alexandromys fortis. Lineage (NCBI taxonomy): Eukaryota > Metazoa > Chordata > Mammalia > Rodentia > Cricetidae > Alexandromys > Alexandromys fortis. Next base: position 697,398 of record NW_026068021.1, read on the forward strand.
AGAGAGAGAGAGAGAGAGAGAGAGAGAGAGAGATACAGTAATCAGGGGAAGGGAAATATCGTCTGTGGGGACATGCCTGGTGTTGTACAGAAATACTCTCTGAACTGATCTTGAACTTTTTTTTTTCTCTTCAGGCCTCAGTAAATGAACAACTCACAAGTCTCAAAGTCCTGAAACTTACAGGGTTATACAACTTTGCTACTCCCAGGTTGTATAAGCAGTAAAGACCATCTGTGTAAGGTCCAATCTGCTGAACTGATTGCAAGTCCTGCAGAGAGTTCCAGGGCTCCATCCTTCATGAATCATCATTCAAGTCAGTGTGGGCTTTTTGGAGATGCAACTTCCTTTGAGTCATTTCTGATTCTACGACCCTCTCACTCAATGATATTAGTTAGGCAAACTTGAACTAGTAGAATCGCTTCCTTGGCTTCTTATTGATTTCTATATCTAAGGTGAGAGGTTTGTTCACATATTCCCAGGAAAAGTCACACTCTTCTGGGGTGTTGGAAGTACAGTGAAGGATAATGGACTGCCTGGGTGGGTAGAATGCATGAATACACATGAATGGGAAAACAGAGAAGACACGAAAAGAGTGTATGTGTGTATGTATGTGCACATGTGCACATCTGTCTACTCGTGTGTATACTCGTGTATATGTGTGTAATATGTGCATTGTGTGAGTCTCTGTGTGTACATGTGTGTGCATGTGTATGTATGGATGTGAATGTGTTTGTATATGTGTACATGTGCATGTATGCAAATGCACTTGTGCGCACATTCGTGTTGAGGCCAGAGGTCAACCTTGGGTGTCGCCCTTCAAGAGTCTTTTTAGGTTAGATTGCACATGTATTTATTATAAAGGTATTTCAGTTTTGTTTTAAGATATTTTCATAATAAAGCTCCACGAGACTGCTGTGTGCGGCTGAAGGCCCACACCAGTGTTTCCAGTTCTTAGACTCACTGGATAAGTCAAGCACTGTTGATGAACCCAGTTCTCAAATAGGATGGGGTGAGACTCTTGGCCCCTCTACTCTGGATTAAGACCACAAGGGGAAGCTTGAGAGTCAAAAGGGAGAGTGGAAAATCGAGCCACTGATTTATACATGGTAGGAATCTGGGTTGGGCATCACTTCTTCAAGTGGTCCTCAAACACCATGAGTGTGGACTGGCTACAACCGAGGGGCGTGTCAGAATCATTCTACCTGTGAGTCACCTGAGTGTGGGCATCAGAGAACTGCAGTACCTTTAGACAGGACCCGAAGAGATGGGAGGTTTTAGAGTGTTCTGGAAACGGAATCTAGCTGGCAGGAACTTGGATGTGGGCCTATGAGGGTTGTAGTCCGGTCCCGCTTCTGAATCCTTCCTCTCTGTGTCCTGCACACTGAGGGGTGGAGACCAGCATGTCTTTTTCCTGACATTCCTTCAAGCCACTGTGACTTCCCTACCGTGATAGCATGCATATGTGCGAGTGTTTGCATGTTGGTGGAGGTGCCCTCAGAGGCCAAAATAGGGCATTGTTTCCCCTGGAGCAAGTTACAGGAAATTGTGAGCCACTTGCCATGAGTGCTGGGCGCTGAGCTTGGGTCCCCTGGCAGAGCAGGGGACTCTTAACTGCTGAGCTATCTTCCCAGAACCATGATTTTTTTTTTTTTTTTTTTTTGGAGACAGGATCTCATGTAGCCTAGGCTGGCCTCAAGTTCACTAAAAAAACTCAGGCTGCCCTTGAGCTTAAGATCATCTCCCCTTTACCTCAGAGTGCTGGGATTACAGTGGTCACCGCTATGCCCAGTTTCTGTGTGCAGGAGATGAAACCCTGGGCTTCCTGAGTGTATGGCCCCAGCCTTGGAGATGTAGGAAGATTTATCTTCCTGCTACCAAGCTCATATTATCTCACCAAAAAGCCTTGGAGACACTGAAACTAAAAGAGGTTCTTATACACAGCATGCAATGAGAGTCAGGTCCAGAACCCGATTTCCAACTAGGACCCTGAGTGGAGGGCATTCCCGTGAGAGATATTCTGCTTGGGTCGGAACACTGTGTGCCTCAGTCTTACAGAGATTGCCTAACATATTGAAGTGGGTGAATTCACTTCTCTTCTGGGCCTCTAAGGTAGGAAGACACACCTCTGATCTGGACCTTGAGGCAGGATGGCACATGCATTTAATCCAGATTTGGAGCAGAAAGATGCATCAACAGTCTGGGCCACATCTTCTTTTGGAAGCCTATACAAAGACATGGAAGAAGGAAGGTTTTGCTCTTTTCTTGCTTGCCCTCGCCATGACAGCATGTCCATCCCTTCACTGGCAGTGGAGCCCACTTCTTTGGGATTCTAACATACGCAGAAGACCAGCTGAGACCTCTAGACTTGTGGGACTGAGCAAATACTGGATTCTTGGACTTTCGGTTCCCAGTCAGCCATTGTTGGATTAGTTGGACTGCAGCTGGGAAGTCATTCCTGTAAGTTATTCATATGAATATATATGTATATATATATGAAAAGGGAATATATAAATATATAGATATCTGTTCCATAAGTTCTGTGACTCTAGAGAATCTGACTTGTTGTAGGATAATGCTCTTGTATACTGTAAAGATTTGTCACTCTTACTGGTTTAATAAAATGCTGATTGGCCAGCAGCTAGGCAGGAAGTATAGGCAGGGTGACCAGACTAAGAGAATTCTGGAAAGCAGAAAGGCAGAGAGTAAGTCACCAGTCAGATGCAAGAGGAAGCAAGATGAGAATGCCTCACTGAGAAAAGGTACCAAGTCACATGGCTAAACATAGACCAGAATTATGGGCTAATTTAAGTTGTAAGTGCTAGTCAATAATAAGCCTGAGCAAATAGGTCAAACAGTTTATAATTACTATAAACCTCTGTGTGTTTCTTTGGGACTGAATGGCTTTGGTGCTGGGCAGGACAGAAATTTCCATCTACACTGACTAATATAGTCACATAGCTTTACACCCAATGCAAGTTAGGGCCACCCCAGTCCATCCTCCTACACTGGGTTCCCACAGTGACCTCCCATAGTGGCTCCATTCACCTTGTCTGGGCCATTCTGAATCCCTGGGTACCCTGCTTTTGTTTGCCTGATATTTCCATGGCCAAGGATTCCCTTCTCCAATATATCCAAAATTCACACACATAAGTTTTCTCCAATAATGAAAATATTGCTGATTTCTTGAGTCAAGACCTTGCCCTCCTACCCTAGGTCCCTACCCAGGATTCAGTTAGCCACGAACTCACTCCTTCCCTCACTGATGGGTATTTTATTGGTGCCCACTAGGATATAAAGTTAAGAGGACTTTTCTTAGAGAGGTAAAATAAACACCTGTTCACCCGAGATAGGGTGGCCATGGCAGGGCTTGGCACTCAAGTCTAGCTTGGTGAATGAATGAGCTTATTGATTAAAAAACAAGTGAGGGTCCCCTTATAGAAGCATGGAAGGGTACTCAGCTATAAAAATTCCCTCTCCTGACCAGCGATTGAAAATTTTTTTTTTTTTGGATTTTCAAGACAGGGTTTCTCTGTAGCTTTTTGGTTCCTGTCCTGGAACTAGCTCTTGTAGACCAGGCTGGCCTCGAACTCACAGAGATCCGCCTGCCTCTGCCTCCCGAGTGCTGGGATTAAAGGCGTGCGCCACCACCGCCCGGCCATGATTGAAAACTTTATATATCCTCCAGGAGGGACCGAGTCTGGTAACCCCAGCCCCTCCAGTAACTGTTAACTGTCTATAAATATCAGAGAGGGGCTTTGGGTTCTAACAAGGTCAAACACACAAATTGCTACCTCACATGGAGAAACATGGAGGCTCTGCAGAGCCCAGAGCTGACCCTGCCATTAGAGCTCACGGTCCAGCAAATCAGGTGGCCTCAAAATCCTTGCTGTTGTTGTGTCCCCCCAGCAAGGCAAGCTAAGGGCCTCTGGAGACTTTCTGCCTTGCAGGGAACTCAGAAAGCCCTATTGTAGGGTTAGGGGATGGCTCAGTCAGTAACATGCTTGCCTCCCAAAGTGTGAGGACCTGAGTTGACTCCCTTGCCCCAGAACTCACATAAAAACTCGGTGTGGCAGGAGGAGTCACATCCCAGTGATGATGGGAAGGGAAGAGACAGGGGTTTCCTGGGAGCTTGCTGGCCAGTCAGGCTAGCCCTCTGGTGGTGTTCCAGACCTGTAAGAGAACCAGTCGTTTCTGTTGCTGTGATAAAATGTCCTGGCTTAGAGTGACAGGTTAGAATCCACTTGAGGGGAAGTGGAGGCAGGAACTTAATACAGCAACTCCACAACATACCTACTGCCAAGAGCAGAGAAGCCCAAATGCCCCCGTGATGCCTCTCCTCAGTTAGCTGTCTTCAGTCTTACCCAGGTCCAGGGTCAGCCCACTGAATAGTACCTCCATTCTTTAGGTGTGCTGTAGAAGGAGCTGTGGGCCGCTTTCCATCTCCCAGCTCCCGGCCACCGGCTAGCTTTATACCTGAAATAACAACACACAAATTGTATTCTTTTAAACACTGCTTGGCCCATTATATCTATCCTCTTCTTGACTAACTCTCACATCTTGACTAGCCCATTTTTAATAATCTGTGTAGCACCACGAGATGGTGTCTTACCAGGAAGATTCTAGTGTACGTCCATCTTGGGCTGGAGCTTCATCGCATCTGCCTTGGAGAGGAGAGGCATGGCATCTGCCTCACTTCCTCCCAGCATTCTGTTCTGTCTACTCCACCTACCTAATTTTCTGACCTATCCTCCAGAGGAGGACCCATAGCGAACTGCTCACAACCTCTTATGACTCCATCTCAGGGAATCTGACTCCCTCTTCTGGCCTCCTTGGGTATTGCACCCATATGTACGTACCCACATGCAGACACGTATACAGAATGACAAAAAAAGATGCCTGGAGTTTGGTTTGCAGCACCACCATGCTTCTCCTGAAACCATGAGCCCAGCTAAGCTTTTCTCCCTTAGGTTGTGTCTGTCAGGTGTTGTGTCATAGCCATGAAAAAAGTGATACAGGGACTGAGAGAGCTTTGGAAGTGAATTAGTGCTGCCTGTAATGTGAGACACTGTCACCTGACTTCGGGGCTGGGGGCAAAGCTGTGGATCTTGGAGATGCTGGCCCACCTGGGCTCCTAGAGAGGTGGCTGTATACACCAAAGTGGTAGAGGGAGGACTAGACTCACTCCATTTCCAGGGGATCCCTCCAAACCCAAAAGCTACTAAATGGGGACACGAGTTTAGACTTTGTGACTTTACCTGCCTGTGTGGATTTATATCAAGGTGACATGGCAGAAGGGACTGCTAACAGTCTCCTCTAACAGCACCCCCAATAGTCATGGTTCTGACCACGCCCCATAATGTCACCTAGAAAGCCAACTTTCTCCACGTTGTCACTCATCTGTCACACACCAAATGCAGCAAAAGCTGTGCTGCCTCTCTCCTTACAGCCCACGGAGAAGGAAACAGGGACAAGTCCCACCAGTGGCTCACCTCCCAGCCAGAAGCTGAGCCTCTCATCTGGTCTGCTAACACCCCATGGGCACTTCTGGGTAGAATAGGCTGAGAGCCAGCCACCAAGTCCAAGTGGGTGGCTCTGAGCCCAGTGTCAGCCCTGTGGGCGTGGCGAAGTAAAGAAAAAAACATAGCTGGGCGGTGGTGGCGCACACTTTAATCCCAGCCCTCCGTAGGCAGAGGCAGGCAGATCTCTGTGAATTTGAGGCCAGTCTGGTCTACAAGAGCTAGTTCCAGCACACAGCTAGGACTGTTATACAGAGAAACCCTGTCTCAAAATAAATAAATAAATAAATAAATAAAATAAAAGTAAAATAAAATGTAAAGTAAAGAAAGAAAAATCGGGAAGCTATTCTGCAAAAATATTTTGTTGTGGGGAGTCTCTCTCTCTCTCTCTCTCTCTCTCTCTCTCTCTCTGTGTGTGTGTGTGTGTGTGTGTGTGTGTGTGTGTGTGAGAAGTCTCTTCCTCCAGAGCCGTTCGCCTTGTTTTTGAGACATGATCTCTTACTAAGACCTAGGGCTTATCCCTAAGCCTTGCCCTTCAGGCTGTCTGGTGAGATCTGCGGTTTCTGTTTCTGCCTCCTTTGTGCCAGATTACAAGCACACACCAGCACACTTGGCTTTCTACATGGGTTCTGGGACTCGAACTCAGGTTCTCATGCTTGTGCAGCAAGTACTTCACCAACTGAGCCGACTCTCTCGAGGCTCTTACAGGAATCCTCTGAAACCTCTGGATGCACCCACTACTTTCTTCCCAGCCTACCTCCTCAGCATCCTGTGACCAATGGAGTTCCTGACACACTTTCTCCACGCTGTGTAGGTGACAGGCGCTCTGCTGAGGGTCAAAGCCAACTATTACTTTCTAGGTGTGCCCCTTGGCTGTGCGTTCTTCAGTGATCACTCACCTTTAGTCCCCGTGTCCCCAGCTACCACCCCTCCACCCCCGTGCCTCTTTGTTCCATCTGAGCTCCTTTCAAGTTCAGCTTACGGGCTCTTCAGCCCATCTGCGCATGCCTTTCAGTCAGTCTGCGCATGCTCCTTCAGCCAGCCTGAGCTCCTCGAACTCTGTACGCTGTGCATCCCGTTTTCTCTGAAAATGGAATTCATGGGTTTAAACTCATTCCTTGTTCCTTCTATATGATTTCCAACAGGGGAAAAAGCAAAATGCCCTCTCCTTGTTATACATAGCCCAAAAGTCAACCAGAAGGTTTATTGAGTCTCTTTCTTTAGATTAGAAGGAGCTGAGGACCCCAACTCTGGGGTGCCTTTGGGAATGTCTGTAGGCAAAGATGTGGCAGTAAGTTTCGATAGAGACCAAAGGCAGAGACCCAGCCTGATGGATGGCTACTGGAGGAGGGAGGCATCTGCTTTTGTCTTTGTTATGCAGGTGTTACCTCCTGGTTTGAAATTGGCCTGCAAGCATCTTGGAGAAGGTAATGATTCCTGAAAAAAAAGAAAAAGAAAAAAAAAGTGGAGGCTCTAAGGAGATACATGTGAAAGAATTATTATAAGTATCTACTTCTAAGTATGTGATCACAGGTCACACACGTCAGGGGAGTGGGAGCTGGGAGGACCAGAACTCTGACTTCAGCCCAGAGACCGATGTACCAACTGACTTCGTTTTACGATTAGAAACCATCTTATTAAGGTCAAAATAAGTTCATTCTTGTTTTCTGAATCTGGCCGTGTCTTGACCCATTTTCTGGAATTTGATATGTTATGACCTCCAACTTGATAAGATATGTTCTGCCAAGTTCCTCTGTAACAAACATCCCCCAACCTTTGGAAACCCTGCTAGCCTTGCAGTTTGGAAGGGGGGGGCTATATAAACCCTACTTTCTCCTGTGCTTGATGCCATTGTCTCAAATCCACTTTAGGAAGATAACCCTGCCTGACAAAAAATAAACCTTGCTTAATTTGATCAACAATGTGGGTGATGGTGGCTTCTCTCATAGCCTCTGACACTTGCTGCAGGCAGAGTTGACACCCCAGTGATATCAGTGAGCAGGCAGGAGCAGGGAGACTTCTGATACAGGGGTCAACACATCCTCAGGTTCTCCCAGGAGAACTCCTGGCAAAGGATGGCAACAGTGGTTAGCACCTCCATTAAAATTGACGAGCTGGGAAAGTGGCCAGGTAAACATTTTATATCTCCTTTCCATCCCCCTGCCCCCGCCAAGATATTTCATATGACTATGAACTCTGTGCCATGATACTCAAGAGTTCAGAAGGGTGAGAGACTCAAGCAGCTGATGCGCACAGATAATCACGGAACCCTTCCCTCCCCTTTTTCTTGCTTTGGTTCTCACTCTGAAAACAAGCATCTCTTTCAGGCTGGAGCGTACCGTGATCTCTGCAGTACCAACATCTTCACAGCTTTTGTGCTTTTGTTGTTGACTTTGTAGCTTCAAATGGGGACCTGGGGAGACTGCTCAGTGAGTACAAAGTCTGGACTGGAGCCCCGAGTCCAGACCTCGGGAAACCCTGTAAGAGCCGGGCACATCACTGGGCATTGCACATTGCACAACAGTAGATCTAACACTGGGGGTGGGGTGGGGTGTGTGTGCGGAGACAGGCAGATCCCTGCAGCTCGTTGGCCAGCCAGCTTAGTGGAAATGACAATTTCAGGTCCAGTGGGAGACCCTGTCTCAAAAGGAAAGCTGGAGAGAGATTAAGAAAGCACGGAGCCAAATGTGACAAGGTTATGACATGTATTCTGGGGAAAAATATATGTGGTAGTTAAGCTCCATTGAAACCCTGAGTTCAATGTTAATGAGTCAACAGTATGTGTTAAACACACACGGTCCTTGGTTTCTATCCATCAAGTTGACTTAAGCGCCTCAATGGGCTGACTGTGGGACTCCAGGCCTGAGTTTTCCTCAGGGTGAGGGCTGGAGATCTGGTAACTCAGTGTTTATATGACTTTGTCGAATGAGATTATCAGGATAATGAGAACCATAATTGTGGAAGCTTTTAGGAGCCATAGGTGTTCCAGCAGTGAGGATTTGGGGGTTCAAGTAGAAGCCGTCTTCTAAAGTGAGCCTGAGGAGATGGGGATGTGGGCTGGGAATGGGGCTCAGTTGGTAGAGTGATTTGCCTTAGAGAGCAGGGAGCTCCAGGTCCACCCACAGCACTGCATAAACTGGGCGTGGTAGGACATGCCTGTAATCCCAGGAGGTGGAGGCAGGAGGATCATCCTTAGTTATGTAGCAAATCTGAGGCCGATCTAGACTGGCTACATGAGTCCCTGTCTCAAGAAGTAAAAAAGGAAGAAGAAGGCTGGGAGATGGCTTAGTGGGTTAAGGGTTTGGCGTGAGGACTGGAGTTTCCCCCAGCAGCCATGTGAGGCAGGACTCGGTAGCATGCACACATGTCATTGTCTCATGTGGGGAAGTGACAGGAGAATCCAGAAGCTTGGGGACCACTAGCCCAGCCCATGTCACTGTGATCGGCAAGACTGTCTAAAACAAGGTAGGAGGCAAGAACTGATACCCGAAGGCGTCATCTTCATGCAAGTGCTATGACATGCGTGCACTCACCCTCACACATATAACACGGAACACAGCATACACACAACGATAAAAAACCTTACAGGAACAGGGCTGGTGCACACTCAGAAGGCTGAAGCAGGAGGATCATGAGTTCAAGGCCAGCCTGGGCTACACAGCAAAACCTTGTCTCACAGCAAACAAACAAACACAAACCAAGATGAAGGAATATGTCATTTCTTGTGCTGTAAGGATGCAATCTACACTCAGGTGCGGATGGTATCAGCTCGCTGAAGCATTGCCATGGCGACAAATGGTTCCCCTCACCTTCCTGTCCACATGATACAAGATGATTGCTGAGCAATCTCGAGGAGGACTTGGGTTCAAATCCTCAGCAGCCATGTAAAAATCGAGCATGACAGTGTATCTGTAATCCTAGTACCAGTGAGGCAGAGAGACAGACAGACAGATCCTTGGCGCTCAGGGCAGCCAGCCAGGCCTGACTGGTGAGCTCCAGGTTCAGTGAGAGACTCTGTCTCAAAATGGAAGGAGGGTGATGGAGGAAGCCACATGCACATTTGTGCACACCCACACAGGCAGGTGTGTATGTGTGCGCGCACACACACATATACACACACAATCAATCGAGAGAGAGAGAGAGAGAGAGAGAGAGAGAGAGAGAGAGCATGAGAGCATCCACATCTCTCCATGAGTCCCAGCATCAGGACACGAAGACACGTCACTACTACCCGCAGACCATGGGAAGTCCAAAGGGAAGGACCTCGGAAGA
>NW_026068021.1:711962-732480 GCF_014885135.2 Alexandromys fortis
TCATAGCCCTGGTTCTGGGCCTGGGTGGTAGGTGGGCTAGCCAGTTTTCCCCCATTGTCACTACGGGGGCAAGCTCTCCAGCACTGCCCTGGCCAGCTCATCCAAAGCTGCCGGCAGCAAGCAGTGGGGCCAGTTCTCCTGTTCTCAGGCCCTTGGGTCAAGCTCGCTCACACTCACACCACAATGGCCAGCTCTGTCTTGCCCAGGCGAGGTGCAGAGCCCTCTCTCCCAATCGCTGTTGGGAGCATATATGAGGGGTGTCATCTCTTCTGCTCTCACACCCTCAGGGCTGGCTCACCTGCACCCCTGACAACAGGGTCAACTGTCGTAGTGGGTTACAGGGTCCACTCTCCTGCCTGCTGCAGCTGGTGAGGGGCAAGGCTAGTTCTCTTGTCTGCCGCAGGTAGCAAGGGATGGGTGGGAGGGCATCTTTCCCTTACCCATGTCACCACATGGCAGATGGGGAGACAGGGTCATCTCTGCTGTTCTCACGTCCTCAGGGTCAGCTCGCCTGCACCACCGCCGACAGGGTCAGCTCTAGTGTGCTGCCCGCGTGAGGCGCCAGCCTGTGGTGAGAGCTAGGCTCATCTTTCCTGAGTGTGGTGGCCATCTCTCCTGCTGTTGTGTCCAGCAAGGGGAAGGGGCAGCTGTCCCAGGGCCAGGGAGGGTAGTGGGCCAGCTTAGCATGGCCCTCAGATTTCAACACAAATGATTCCTATGATCCCTTGTGGTAAAATGGACAGTAGACAACAACACAGACCCTAGATGGTGCAGGGTCTGCGTGACCCTAGGTAGCAGCCTGGACCCTCATGTCTCCATGGCTTCAGGTGGCATCACAGGCCCCCCATAGCTGTATGGTATCAGCAGCGGCATGACCTTTGACACCAACATGGTCTCAGGTAGCTGACTAGACCCAGGGCGTCTGCACAGCCCTCCATGGTGACAGGAGCCATAGACATCAACCCAAACCCTGGCAGCTATAGGGCCATGGACCCTGACATGGCCGCCGGGAGCAGCCCTGGCCCAGATGACACTGTGACCCAGAGTGACAGAGCAGGTCATTCAGATCAGCATGGCCCTGGCCGCAGCATGGCCCTCGGACACTCACATGGCCACAGGCTGTGGTCTAGATCCCCGAATCCATGAGACCTTTGGTAGCAACATGGGCCATGGGCATCCATAGAGATACCATACCAGCTGTGGTAGGACCATACCAGCTATGGTCTTAGGACGCAGCCCAGGCTCAGATGTCAACACGGCCCCATGTGGCATCGCAGGCTACCAGGATTGGCATCTTCCCTGTGGCAACATGGTCTTCGGGCATCAACATGTCCCCCAGGTGGCAGCTCAGACCCGTGGCATGGGCATGGTCTTCCATAGTATCAGGAGCTGAGACATCAACTCAGACCTTGGCTGCAATAGGGCCTTGGATCCAGACATGGCCTTCAGCAGCCGCTGTGGCCCCATGACACCATGGCCCTAGGTGACAGTGCTGGCCACTCAAATCAGCATGGCGCCAGTGGTGGCACAGTCCTTGGACACCCACATGGTCACAGGTTGCAGCCTCGACCCTGGGCATCTGTGCGGCCTTTGGTGGCAACATGGACCACTGGATACCAACACTGTCCCCATCTGTGGTAGGACCATGGACCCAATCGCAGCCCAGGCCTGGATGTCACCATTGCCCAGGTGTCAGCCCAGGCACTCAGATCAGCATGGCCCCATGTCAATGTAGCCATTGGGCAACAACATGACCCCAGGTGGTGGCCTGGACTACAGGCCTCTTCACGGCCCTCAATGACGACAAGAGCTACAGACATCAACTCGGGCTCTGTCTGCTGCTTCAGGACCTCGGACCAAGACTTGGCTCTTGGCTATAGCTCAGGCTTGGACATCATCGTGGACCGGGGTGGTAAGCCGGCTATTCACTTCGGCCTGCTCCTCAACACCCTCACCTCGCCTCTTCAGACCTGCACCATTCCACCTCTCTCCCCAGCCTGTGAACCGCTCCACCTCTCTATCTTCCATGGCATCATAATGGTGCCCAACCACCCAGTGCCAGAGTCTCTCGGTTAGTGTGGAGCTGTTGCTGTTGTCCTCTTGAGGGCCCTGACTAGAAGCCCCGGGTGACTCCTGGTTGAATCCTACTGCCCCAGCCGAGTGACATGGCACAGAGCTGTTTGCTTTTATTTTTTTAAATCAAGAGTCCTTGGGTCCTCACAACCATAAATTCCTAGCCAAGTCATCTCTGCAGTCCCTAAACCTGCTTTTAAAAAAGATTTATTTTGCCAGGTGGTGGTGTCACGTGCCTCGTAATCCCAGCACTTGGGAGGCAGAGGCAGGTGGATCTCTGAGAGTTCAAGGCCATACTGGACCACAGAGCAAGTTGTAGGACAGCCAGAGCTATACAGAGAAACCCTGTCTCAAAAAAACAAAAACAAACAAAATGATTTAATTATGTGTATTTTGTGTGTGTGTGTGTGTGTGTGTGTGTGTGTGTGTGTGCAGGTGTCACGGAGGTCAGAGGTGTCAGAGCACCTGCCGCTGGCCTTAGAGGTCCTGAGTTACCTGATGTGTGCACCAGAGCGTGGGGTCCTCCGCAAGAGCATTCATATGACTTAGTTGACTCCGTTTCAAGAGCAAAAGTAAAAAGAGGGCTGGGCATGACACAGAAGTAGAGAGCTTGCCTTCCCCTCAACCCCCTCCCCCCACCACCACCAGTGAGGGGCTGAGGGTGAGGCTCCACCGTGGATCATCTGCCTGGAATGCTCAAGGGCCTGAGTTCAGTCCCCAGCACCCTTAAAAAATGATGGCAAAGTTGGAAAAACTGGGATCCTTCTGCCGGGGGAAAGACACAGTGTCTGGCCACTTAGGAAAATATCATCTGTTCTAAGACGTTAAGTGTGGAGTCACCCACCACAGAGTTCCCAAGCCCCCTCTGAGATGCTCACCTGGCAGGCGACGGCACAAAACTCCACACACAGACCCCTGAGGAACATCTTCAGGAGCAGCTGGGCGGTCGAAGCAACCAAACGTCCATCACTAGATGAGTGCATTTGTGCAGGGGAACATTCCCTGGCAGAGACAGAGATGAAGTACCAAAGCCTGCTGCACTATGGACGGATGGACCTCAGAGGCATCAAGCTAATAAAATGAGTCACAACGTTCCATGTGTCGTGTTGAGCGAGTCTGTCATGGATGAACGCACGTGGGAAGAGCAGCACCTCCCGCCAGAGTGCCTGTGAGTCTGGTTTACAGACGAGGGCCTCAGTGTCTGTGGAGAGTGTGTCGGACTTGACCTCTTGTGAGGAAACCTTTTGGGAACGTATCAACCGACCACCAGCTTCTAACCTGCAAAGGGCTAGGAACGCCATCAGACAACATCCGAAGCCTAGAGGTGAGAGTTCCCCATGTGGCCATAACCACCTGCCTGATGGTTTTCTACCAAAGTATTTGGAGGAAAAAAAAAAACAGGCTTGATTCACGACTTTCCTTGTTTAGTGACTCAAAACCCTCTTCAAGGGCTCTCACACTGGAACATGGAATTCAGGGAATTGCGAATCTGTGATCACTCATATTTGGCTCCTGGGGTCAGAGATACATTTATTTATTTATTTATTTATTTATTTATTTATTTATTTATTTATTTATTTATTATCTGCCTATACCACTTATTTATATCCAGGCTAGAAGCATCAGGGCTATAGAGACAGCCGGGCAGAGGTGGCTCAGGGTGGGATGGAGGAAAAGCACTCATGGGGAGCCAGGTTTTTTTTTTCTGGATGTAGACTCTTCTAGAATCATGTTTGTTGGTGGTTGAAAACCTGTGAGAATATGCTATGTCTGTATTCTGTAAATGCTAAGTCAACTTATGTCTCAAAACATCCAGGAAAATCTACTCCCGATCCTGGTTGATTTATATGTCTTCTTGTGTGCTCGAGCGCCTGCGTGCACACGTGTGCAGGTGTGTGCACATGTAGAGGTCAGAGGTCAAGCTCAGGTGTCGTTCCTCAGCAACTATCCAACTGGTCTCTCACTGGCCTGGAGCTCACTGAGTCAGCTGGCCTGGCCAGAGTTTGACTCACCAATGCTGTGTGTCACCGCGCCCAGTTTTGCTCCTTGTATTTGGGAATTGTATTGAGGAGTGGTGATATTGTGTTTGTGCTTTAATAAATAAAGCTTGCCTGAAGATCAGAGAAGCAGAGCAGCCAGCCACTAGTTCTTTATCTCTATGAAATTCTCAGAACCAAGGGGGCAAGATCCTATCTCTACGAATCCTCGGACTGAATCCTGAGCTCCTGTCTCCTCCCGCCTTATATTCCTCTCTCCGCCCAGCCACATCACTTCCCATCTCCGGCTCCCTAGTGCTGGGATTAAAGGGGCTTGGCTCCACGTCTCTTTTAGATTGATTCAGTCTTGTGTAGCCCAGGGTGGCCTTGAACTCACAGAGATCCGTCTGTCTCTGTTTCCTGAATGCTGGGATTAAAGGTGTGTGCCACCACTGCCTAGCCTCTCTGGCTAACTAGTGTGGCTAGCTTCCCAGTCTGATCTTCAGACAAGCTTTATTTGTTAACACACAAACAAAATATCACCACACTGAGGTCCTCATGCTTGCAAGACAAGTCACCAGTGACACTTCCCAGACACTTGTATCACCACCTTACTGTGGGCTACAATAGCAGCTGTCCTGGTCAGCAGCTGGAGCCATGAAGAGTGTTACCTGTTAACCTTAGAGTCTATGGACACACACAGATCCTGCAGTACTGGCTCAGGGTTTGACTGGCAAGCTTGTACTTTGGCATACATCAGCTGGTTTTGACCGGATGTCCACCTAAAGAGCATGTCTGTGTGGTAGAATGAGTGACAGCCAATAAGTGGGTCTACAGTAGACTATGGAAACCCCAAACAGCTCCAAAATGTACCCTTATTGCGTTACCATGGAAACAGACGCCTGCTGAAGGATGCTGTTTTGGTTCACGGCTCTGGGATACCATTTCATCGTGCCCTAGTTCTGCATGGAATTGTGTGGCCTTGGAGCTCAGAAGCTGCGTCTTTCTTCTGTCCGTGGGCTGTCCTTCCAAACAACTGCAGTCTGGGGTGTCTGTGAAGTCACGCCGAGTCCTCTGTCCAGATAGGAGAGGTGGTGGCGCACACCTGTAATCCAAGCACCAGTCTGGGGTGGAGGCAGGATCTGGAGTTCAAGGTCATCCTGGTCACTGAGAGGTTGAGACCAGCTACATTTAAATCTTATCTTTAAAGAACAAATTATAGGGGTTTGGGGAGCTGGCCCAACTGGTAAAGTACTTGCTGTACTAGCATGAATACCCAAATTCAGATCTCCAGCACCCATGCCAAAAGTTGGGAGTGGCTATAGACACCTGTAACCCTGTCTCTGCGGAGGGAGAGACAGGAGGATCCCTTGGCTTGCCAGGCAGCCTGGCCAAATTGGCTCACTCTAGGTTCATTGAGAGAGACCCTGTCTCAAGAAATAAGTGGAGAACAATTAAGGAAAACACCTGATGTTGACCTCTTGCTCCCCTATATGTGCGCGCGTTTGCGCGCGCGCACACACACACAAGCGAACATACACACACAGACGCATGAACATCCCCCACATAATTTTCTTTTTTTAAGTAATCTTTTTTCATTTTACATCCCAATCCCAGTTCCCACTCACTCCTCTCCTCCTGTTCCCTCCACCTCCATCCCTGCCCCCATCCACCCCCCAGAGAGGGCAAGGCTTCCCATAGGGTGTCAGCAAAATCTGGCCCATCCTACTCTGAGGCAGGACCAAGGCCCTCCGGTCTGTGTCTAGACTGAGCAAGGTATCCCTCCACAGAGAATGGGCTTCAAAAAGCCAGTTCAAGCACTAAGGCTAAATCCTGGTTCCAAGGCCAATGGCCCCATAGGTTGCCCAATCATTAAAAAAAAAAATAAATAAAACAGTAACAACAACAACAACAACAAAGAAATAGAGTCCCTTGTTCTGGTGATTTTTGGTGCCACGCAGGGCTCCTTTCAGAAAGGCAGTTCTCGACCTGTGGGTCTCCACCCTCTACAGAGGTCACGTTTCAGATAGCCCGCATATCATATGTCTACATTACCACTCAGAACAGTAGCAAAATTACAGTTATGAAGCCACAACACAATAATTTCATGGCTGTGGGTCAGCCCGCATGAGGAGCTGTGTTAAAGGGTCGCCTCTTCAGGAAGGCTGAGAGCAGTGCTCGAGTGAGCCATATGCCAACCGTATGCTCCAACCTCAGTGCCCGCCAGGATGGTCCTTTGTGTCTAGCCTGGCTTGAGTTTCGGCTCTCCAGCGGCCTGCACAACAGTCTGGTGTGATGAGAAGATGCCGCCTTGGAATTGAGTCACATGGCAACAGCCAGGGCCCCCTCAGCCAGGAGGGAGCTCAGGCGCCACCATGCTGGTAGATGTCAGGTTCTGCCAGCCTCGCTGTGCCAGGTTCTGCCATCCTCGCCCAGCCCCGTGACTTCCACAGGCACTCCGCAGGGGCACAGGAGGAGCCCAGAGGCTACAAGCTATTTTGAGTTTCTCCAAACACTCAGAATTTGAAATGAGAATTTAAGGACCAAATATGTAAATCTGAGGTGTGGGATGGGAGACAGATTTGGGGAAAAAAAACAAAATGAAACAAGCAACAACAACAAACCAGACAAAAAGCCTTCGGGCTCGGGATGCCTCTGGCTGTTCTGAATCATGCTATTTTGTTTGACTTCGCCGAGCTCCCCTAATCTTTATTACTGGGGCTCAGATGTCTGCCAGCCCCATCAAACTCCTTTAGGGAAGAGGAGGCACAGCCTGGCTTTCCCCACAAAGAAGGTTTTGGGTGTCAAGTTTCCTTTGTCCATTTTCACATCCTCACTGTGTAGAAATTGGGTTGTTTTTGTAATACAAAGGACCGACAGTGCTCCTTCCCTGTGACTATGCTGATGCCCCAAGGGGACAGAGTGGGCGGAGCTCGTCTGGAAAGTGCAGGCCACAGAGAGGATGCACCTGCCCTGCACAGCACACAGGGCCTGCCTGCCTGTGAATTGCTCTCCTGATTCCAAAACAAAACGTCTCCAACATGGCACCTGCTTTCCAGCCAGCAGCGATAACCTTTTCTGATGGAAGCCATGCGGGTTATTGCCTGGAAACCAGAAAGTAAAGAAAACCCATTAAAACGTTATTTTTATTTTATTTTTTTGAGGGATAATAGTTTTGACTTTTATCTCACACCGAAAATGAGCTGTAAATGAACTCCAGGGTCCTTCGCTATAGTCTACAGGTGGATGCCTATTTGGGCTACGATTTTTATCTGAGAGTTTTGTCTTCACAGACTTGTTCAATATATCTTGGTCTCCCCGCCCTCCCTCCCTCTCTTTCCCCTCCCTGTCTTCTCCCTCCTCCCTTCTGCTCTCCTTCCCTTCCATCTCTCCATCCCTCCTCCTTTTCTCTTCTCCCTCCCTTTCCTTCCTTTAACGTGGTCTCTGTGCCCTTGGCTGCCTACAAACTTGCTATGTAGCTGAGGATGGCCTTGAACTCCTATCTTTTGCCTCCACCTCCCAGATGCTGGGATTACAGGCAGGTGGCATATACAGGTCACACGTGGTTTATATAGTGAAGTGGATACAAGGTGGGGCTTAAGACATGCTAGGCAAGCACTCTATGGACTGAGCTGCCCTCCAGCCCACTGCATCTAGAGCTTTTATGACACCAATATAGTGTTTTTAAATTAATCATGATATTTTCTATTGTCTGAATTAGTGAATTGGCTCATTTGGTAGAGGCACTTGCACGTGAGCCTGAAGACCTGAGTTTGCTCCCTGGGTCTCTCTGAAGGTGACAGAAGAGAGAGGACTCTGCAGGGAGGACTCTCTTCTACTCAACTGCCATGGCACGTGGACACACACACCACAAACTCATTGTATTTATGTGTGTGCGTCTGTGAGAGTGTTTGCCTCCAGTGTGTATGCAGGTGCCTCTAGAGGCCAGAAGGGGGCGTTGAGTCTGGGGCTGGAGTCCCACATGATGGTGATTCACCAGTGTGGGTGCTGGGAACCTGTTTGTGATCCTCTGAAACAGTAGTTAGGGTCTTAACTGCTGAGCCTTCTCACCAGCCCCTAAATAATTTTTTTTAACTTATATTGATTCTTGATGGATTTCACATCTTGCATCCTGAACCCACTTATTTCAATGTCTCCTCGCATCTGCCTTCTGCCTTTCAGCCTCCCCTCACCAATCAAAACCAGACTCAAAAACCAAACAAAACAAAAAACCAAACAGAACAAAAAACAAGTAAGAAATTTTTAAAAGAAGAATTTATATTGATTTTTAAGGAAACTCAAAAAATGAGCAAAATCATAGAAAAAAAATGATAGTTCCCAGTCGAGCTCCTGGTGGAAGTGTTCGCCTTCGAGTTCACGCCTCTCACTCTCGTTTTTAAAGGTTTCACATGTTAAGTGGGTGCCTCCTATGTGCCAAGGGCTGGCCGTTCCTCCTGATCTCTGCATCTGCCAATGCATTTATTTATTGCTGAATTAGGATCCTCTGAGAAAATTAAAGCGGCCTCCTGCTCGTGGTCCATCCCGCGAGTCACGGAATGCATTTCCTGTCATCTCTTTGGCTGTCTACTTGTTTGTACCCACTTAGGAGGGTCCCCTTGCTGCCGGTTCCCAGTCTGTTGTCTGTCCAGGAATCCGTGTGTTCTCTGAATTGCTACCAGAAGCTGGGCCTGAGGCACACGTCTATAACCCCAGCACTTGGGAGGCTAAGACAGGAGGATTACCGTGAGTTCAAAGCCAATCTGGGCTACCTAAAATTTCAAGGCTAACCTGCGCTACACAGTGAGTTCAAGGACAGTCTGGACTACAGAGTGAAACCCTGTCTTTAAAGAAAAAATGCAGTTGGTGATTCCCCCCTGACCCGGCTAGCAGCTTGCCTACCACTCCAGCAGTGTGAGAGGCGTCATCAGTGGGGGAACCTCCAAGTCAGTACGAGCCTGATGGCTCCAAGTCCCCTTGACCCAAGTGTGTGGTGTCTTCAGCAATACAGTCTTACCGCCGAGTTCTGGTGGGCAATCGAGAGCAATAGCAGCAGCGTGAATGGTTTTTAAGTGGTCTCTGTGACCCCTGTCCAACAGTTCAAGAGTAAATACTCCAGGCAGGGCACTGGTTTCTCTTATACGGCAACTTAAAAAAGCTTCCACAAGGAGCGTCATGCCCTGTGTAGGGGACCCCAGTCAAAATCGTGTGTGTGCATGTGCACGCACGCGCCAGTGCATATATAAGCACAACCATGCAATCATATGAGTGCATATATATCCATACATACACACACACATATATACAAACACACACAAATATATATGTATGTATTTAGGAAGCTTATAAAAAAGGGTTCCATGTGGCTTTTTAAAACACAGTTTGTGTTAGTTCTCCCTTCCTTCTCCAACTTCCTCTGCCTCACCTTCCCATTCTCTTCCTCATTTAAACTTCCACCCTTAGCTTTTTGTTTGTTTGTTTGTTTTTTGTTTTTTGAGACAGGGTTTCTCTGTGTAGTCCTGGAACTCGCTCTGTAGACCAGGCTGGTCTCGAACTCACAGAGAACCGCCTGCCTCTGCCTCCTGAGTGCGGGGATTAAAGGTGTGCGCCACCACCGCCTGGCTCCCATTGCCAGTCTTAACCATGTGGACCCTGTAAGCTACAGTAACGACTGGTGTGGTAAGGCCTATGAGTGTGTCTGTTTTTTTTTTCTTTTACTGAAAATAGATTCTTGTCGGGTGGCGGTGGCGCGTGCCTTTAATCCCAGAACTTGGGAAGCAGAGGCAGGCGGATCTCTGTGAGTTCGAGGCCAGCCTGGTCGACTGGCTCCAAAGCTACAGAGAAACCCTGTCTTGAAAAATAAACAAAACAAAACATAAAACAAAAAAGAAAAAGAAGAAAGAAAAGGAAAAAAGAAAAGAAAAAGACAAAGAAAGAAAAGAAAATTGATTCTTTTAGTCCTTTTCCATCCCTTCTGCCATCTGGATGGCTAGGTTCATCTAAGACTAGGAACCATGACTGAAAAAACTCCTCCATAACATCGGTTTGTAGGCAATCCTGTCAGACATATTTTTGATTGGTCCTTGAGTCACTGGTGTGGAAGGGCCACATTGTGGGTGGTGCCACCCCATCAGGCGGTCTGAGAAAGCAGGTGGAGGGAGCCGTGAGAAATAAGACTGTTGGGTTAAACAAAAAAACAAGATGAAACACAGGAAGTTAGGAGGCAAACATGGGGGAGGAATCTGGGACAGGTGGGAGGGGAGTCATGTGTGACGTGGAGGGGAAACGTGTATGAACTAAAGATATAATAAAAAGCTGTCATTTGAAAATGAATTAAAAAATGAAACCAGTCAAAGGTGTGACGCACACAAACTAATTTCAAACATGCTCCTGCGGAATATTCTGGAGTTCTTCTGTGGGCATTAGTAGGAGTTTTGTTCTGTAATAACCACCCCAGTGCTGTGCACAGGCTGCTTTTCTTACCGTCTCAACAACTTTCTGTTTCGATGTGCGTGCATTTTTAATCTTTTGATCATTAATAACTTCTACATTTTACATCTTGGTGTTAGCTTTTCACTTTGACAAAACATCTGAGATTGTCAACTTAAAGATTGTCCTGTATGTGTGTGATGTGTGTGTGTGTCTGTGGAGTGTGTATGCTTGTGTATGGTGTGTGTGCTTGTATGTGACATATGTGTGTGGTGAATGTATGTGTGGTGTGATGTGCATGTGTGTGGTGTATATGTGTGTGTGATGTGTGTATGCTTGTGTGTGGTGTGTGTGGTATGTATGTGTGTGTTGTGTGTGCTGTATGTGGCATGTGTGTGTGTATGTGTGGTGTGATGTGCATGTGTGTGGTGTATATATGTGGTGTGTGTGATGTGTGTACATGCTTGTGTGTGTTGTGTGCTGTATGCATATGTGTGGTGTGTGTATGTGGGGTATGATGTGTATGTGTGTGGTGAGTATGTGTGGTGTGTGTGTGTGGTGTGTACGTATGTATGTATGTATGTATGTATGTATGTATGTGTGTGTGTGTATAAGCCAGAGATTGACATGTTTCTCTTTATTGCTCTCTACCTTGTATTTTGAGACTAAGACCCTCTCATTAAACCAGGAGCTTGATGCTTTGGGTAGTTTGGCTGGCCAGGTCTCTACTTCTAAAGCTGGGGTTACAGACATGCTGTGACACTGTCTCTGAACTCAGGTCCTCCTGCGTCCATGGCAGGCTCCTCCAATGGGCATCTCCCATCTCTACCTTTGATTCACAGTGTTGGAGTCTTCCCTGGCATTTGGACCTGTGCTGAGGCAGAACATGACAGTGCGGACGGGTAGCTTCCTGTGTAAAGGCCTCACATCTGACTCTCACTGATTGGTCTACTTTACTGTGTGCTGGGAAATTGTCTTAGTTAGATTTGATTGTCAACCTGACACGGTCTACAGTCACCTGGCAACAGGGACCCTCTATTAAGAATCGCTTTCATTAGATCAGCCTGCGGCCATGTCTGTAAGAAATTGTCTGGAATGATGGTTGATGTGGGAGACTCGGTCCACTGTGGGCAGCACCGTCCCTAGGCAGACGGACCTGGACTGTGTAAGAAAGCAACCTGAGAATGAGCCAGTAAGCAGCGTTCCTCCACGCTTCTGCTTCAGTGCCTGCCCAAGTTCCTGCCAGATGAACCCTTTCTTCCCCATGTTGTTTGTTGTTGTTTTAATCAGCCAGATGAACCTTTTCTTCCCCATGTTTGTTGTTGTTGTTTTGGTCAGGGTATTTTTTTTTTTTTATCACAGCAACAGGAAAATAACTAACATAGAAGCCATGCTTGAAAACCTGCCAGGGTTGTTAAGGGCTAATCACAGCAGACAAGATTCAAAATGGCTGCCATCAGGAATCCACACGACCTCTGAGGAAGCTGCTGCTTCAGCAGACTGAGAGGAAGAAAGGGTCAGCATGGCGGGGGAGCTCAGGCGTGGGATGTGGGCCTCTCTGGAGGAGATGGCCATGTTGGAGGTGGACAGCTAATAGCAGGTCAGATTCTGGGGCCGGGAGGCAGGCTGAAGTCGGCCACGTTGGTTCTTGCAGTGAGGGGCTGTGCCTCTCTCTGGGCCCAGCTGTGCTGTGGCGTTCTTTCTGTAGGATGAAGGCAGAGTTTTTAGAGCCTGCTGTGCCAGGCCTGATGGAAAAAGGATTTAGTTAAATGGGTTCCAGGTGAGCCCCTTGATTGTGACCGGGAGGAATTATGCAAAAGACAAAAGAGGACACAGACTTCGAACCCTCTGTGGAGTGTGCCCTTGTGACTGCTCCATCTTCCTCGGTCTGCTGCTTGCTGGGCCTTCCGACGCCATCCTCGGTGCCCGCCTCATTTGTTAGGCTGCGACCCCACAGTGAAGCCAGGATCCTGCTTGCGAGTCACCACAGCTGGAAAATTAAATTTTATTTTCAACACATCTTTCTCCTTCTTGCTGCTGATTTGCCTGGCTCCAAGCCAGTCTCCCCATCGCTTTGGTTTTAGTATCTGGCCATAAACTCCTCAATGGTACAGCTGCCAGGAGCTGGTCCTGGTGTCACGTTCCTCGACACGGTTGATTAAATTGGGAGCATGGGGGCGTGGATGGAGGTCATAAAACTCATTGGCCGGGGAGAAAGGGTTGGATGCTCTTGACCAGCAGCTGTGCAAACATTCTGATTATTTATTTATTAACAATGGTATCAGTGAAGAGTGGAAGGAGGCTGTCTGGGGTTGGTGGAGAGGCCATGCTGCTAAGGTTCTTTTAAAAATCCCTTGACCCGTCTTCCTTGGTGGTTACCCAAGGAGAGGAAGATGTTGGTCCGCGGAGCTTTGCAGAGGAAAGAGCATTGCGGTATTCTTGTTTTATTCTCTGTCAGAGACCATCCAGGTGTCAATCAACAGGAGAATGGGCAGGCAGGATGTGGGACGTCTTAGCAGCAGGCACTTCAGACTGTAGTACGTCAATACAGTGGTGTCCTTGGACTGTGGTACGTCCATATAGTGGGCTCCTCGGACTGTGGACTGTTCATGTCATAGGGTTCCTGAATTATATACAACTCTGTACAAAGGGATTCCTGGACTATAGTGTATCTGCGTAATGGGATCTTGGGACTGTAAAATGTTCGTACAACAAATGCCTCAAACTGTGGTACTCCCACAAAATAGAATCCTCAACAATACAAAGACACGATGAGTCCTTGCGTGAGGATGCCATTTTATAAAGTTTAACAATCCGCAGGTGAATCTCTAGTCATAGAAACAGGAGCTGTGGTCTATGGTGGGTCGTTAACGTGCAGAGCAGAACACGGTGGAACTTGTGGGTGGTAAGAACAACCCTTGCCTTGACTGGTGCGGTGTCGGGTAATAGATACATTGGTTAAAACTCATCCATGTATGCATTAAACGTCTAGGCATCCCCTCCTATTTATAACATTAAAAATGTTCCATAATGTCAACTGGAAACCACGGTGTCCATCCTCCTGTCTTTCAGGGCAGAACTGAAGCCCAGAAACTCAGGCCAGAACTCAGAATCATAGTGCCACCCATACCTGTCCCCATCTCCACAACCTCCCTTGGGAGACTGCTATGGGTTGGATATGAAATGCCCCCATGGGCTCATGTTGAATGGCTGGTTTCTAGTCTGAGATATTGTGGAACCTTTAGGAGGCCAGGCCTCACTGGAGGACCTAGGTCAATGGGGGTATAGCCTTGAGTGGATAGTCTCGCTCTGGCCTACTCTGTCTTCACTCTGCCTCCTGTCCATCATGGAGGAGTCATGTTGAGCTGGCACATGGCCTCACCATGATGTTACACATTACCACACACAGTCCCTGAAGTCATAGAACTGAGTCGCCATGGACTGAAACTCCTAAAGTCATGAGAAGTCAGGAGCCAACCAAACCCTTCTCTTGCAGAACCTGTTTTCTATGATTGATTGATTGATTTATCATCACAGAATGAAAAACACAGATGATCACCTATTGATCTCTGTGACTGTCACACACATCTGGATCTTTACTAGATGGAGGACATGACTGATGGGTTACAGTTATGGGGGTATTTATTAACTGATGTTGAATGTGCCTTCTGCCGGAGGCTAAAAAAAAAAACCAAGAATTTCATTACTTGGGATGTGTGAAGTCACCTCCATGGTCCCAGAGCCATTGAAACAGTGATCCCCAGAATAGATGTTGTGAGGTTTGGGTCAAGTTGACGTAAACTGTCCCATATCTTGGGGGTTATGACCCCCGTGTTCACAATCTCTTCTGCTAGGTGAAGATGGTGGGGTAGGAAATGTGGCTCCCAGAGTTCCATCCTTCAGTGATGGTTCAGTCGCTCCTTTCTCGGGATAGTCTGCTCCCACACCTGTAGATGCCCCATGCCAACTTGGTCCTTCCCAGGGACGGCCAGCTCCACACAGCCAAACACTACCTATAACTGTTTGGGTCAGGGCGAAACATTCATGTGTTAGGACGTTCCTCAAATGTATTTGTTAACGGTATTTGAAAGTTGGAAGATTTTGGGTCAGGTAAAGGCTTGAGGATGGGGCCCCTATGGGGGTGTTAGTGGCTATGAGTATTCTGGGATGGCTCCAGGCAGTATTTGGTTGAATCTGCGGGAGAACATTCATGAGGGCTTAGAAATCATGAATGAGTTCTCACACCTCCTAAGGAACTGGGTGGCACTCACTTTTGTTTTTAACAAAATCTCAGTCATCCGATTTTGCCAATAAAGACCTGGAAACCAGATGCTGGGGTGAAAGCCTGCTACCTCAGAGATGCAGAGAAAGCACCAAGCTGTCTTTCCTCCTCTGCTAACGTCCCAGAAAAAAAAAAAAAGACCTTGTTCCCATGCCATCTCAACCAAAATTCCTCAGTTCTACTTCCTGTGTGTCTCTCTCCACCCTCCTGACTTCCTCTACTTCCTGTGTGTCTCTCTCCATCCTCCTGACTTCCTCTACTTCCTGTGTCTTTCTCTACCCTCCTGATTTCCTCTACTTCCTGTGTGTCTCTCTCCATCCTCCTGACTTCCTCTACTTCCTGTGTGTCTCTCTCCATCCTCCTGACTCCCTCTACTTCCTGTGTGTCTCTCTCCATCCTCCTGACTCCCTCTTACTCTCTATGATTTTTTTCCTGTCAACTAGTTGCTTATTTCACCTCTTGACCTATGGTTGACTTTATTTAATCCTGTTGGCAATATTCAAGCAGAAGCTCTTGGATTAAAGGTACATGCTAGGGCCGAGACAAACCACAACTAGAAACAGGTTTTTCAGGTAACAGATGCAATCTTGGGGTTCACAGTGTGATCCATCAAATATCCTGCAAGAGTTCACCCAGGTCTAACTCCTCATTGGTGACATTGCAAATCCATAGGACCTCACCTTAGGGAACAAGAGGAAAGAAGGCCTTAGGACACCTCAGGCAAAGTGTGGCACCTAGCGTAGAGACACACAAGGTCTTGGGAGGTTCCCTAGACCACTTTCTGTGGCTACCACTAAAAGCCACAAATGGTGCTATTTAAACAGAGTAGAGGTTTCTGCAGCTCATGATTCTGGAGAGTCCAAGAGGACAGAAATGGCTTCTGATGAGGGCCATCTTGTTACACCGTGGTGGAGAGTGTCCCATGTGAGACAGGGTCTTCTTAGAAAGCACTAAGATCATCACAGGAGCCCCACGCTCATGACCCTATCTGACCAAATCATCTTCCCCTGAACTTGGAGCAGGTCAATACATAAATGCTTGCTTTCTTTTTGTTTTTCTTTCTTGTTTCTCTCTCTTTTTTGGTTTTGGTTTTTGTTTTTTTAGAGACAGGGTTTCACTGTAGCTTTGGAGCCTGCCCTGAAACTAACTCTTGTAGACCAGGCTGGCCTCGAACTCACAGAGACTCAACTGCCTCTGCCTCCCGAGTGCTGGGATTAAAGGTGTGCGCCACCACCGCCTGGCTTGCTTTTCTTTATTAGAACTGTATTTGACTATGTAACCCAGGCTGACTTTAAACCTACCATCCTCCTGCCTCACGCTCTGAAGTGATGGAGTTAGAGATGCTCACACCACACTCGAGTCCATACCTGTGGACTTGTGGACTGTGTGTTCAATTCGCAGTAGAGGCGCAGACTACATATATGTGGCTACCGCTAAGAGCAACAGAAGTCACCATGTGTGGGAACATCCCAGCTCTACCTCTTTCAACACACACACACAGACACGCACACACACACACAGACACACACACAGAGACACGCACACACACAGACACACACACAGACACGCACACACACAGACACACACACAGACACGCACACACATAGACACACACACAGACACACACACACACAGACACACACACACGCGTCTTCGGGGAGTTGTCACCACCATTGCTGTTTATAGAGGAATTGTGCTGGTTGGGTTTTTGTCAACTTGATGCAAGCCTAGACACACCGTGGGGAGGGAATCTTAACTGAGACAATGCCTTTGTAGGATTGGCCTGCCGGTGAGTCTGTGGGGCAGTGTCTTAGTTGATGATTCATAGGGGAGGGTACAGCTCACTGTGGGCAGTGCCGTCCCTGGACAGGTGGTTCTGGGCTGTGTATGAAAACAAGCTGAGCAAACAGTAAGTAGCATGCCCGTCTCATCGCTGCTTCAGCTCCCGCCTCCAGGTTCCTGCCCTGTTTGAGTTTTCTTGGTGATGGACTGCTGCCTGAAAATGTAACACAAAACAAACCCCTTCTTCACTGGGTTGCTTTGGTCATGGTGTTTGCCACTGTGATAGAGACCCTAAGACAAGGAGAAAGCAGACATGAAGGACATGGTCAAAGTCAGACCATGACGAAGGATGATGCTGGAGCTCACGTTCAAGTAGTACCCGGAGCTGCATGCTAAGCCTCCCCCACATGCATTGTGTGCACTAGCACATGCATTCCTACATACATGCATGCACACACACTCATGCACACACTCATGCACACACGTGCACACAATGCATGCACACACACCTGCACGCACGCATACATGCACCCCTCTGTACACACAGAGGCCAGAGGGCGATATTGACTATCCTCAATTGCTGTCCACTTTATCCCCTTGATACAGGGTCTCTCACTGGACCTGAGCTAGGCTTGCAGCCAGCAAGCCTCATTTGTCCCCCTGTCTCCATTCCCCACAGTAATGGGGTGATAGTCACATGCATAGCCATGTCCAACCTCTTATGTGGGAGCTGGGGAATCCAGATTCAAGTCCTCACACATGCTCAGCAAGTGTTCCTAATCATGGAGCCAGCTCCCCAGCCCCACATACGCTACTTCCAGTTTTAAATTACATATTTTTATTTATTGTGCGCCTGGGAAGGCACATGTGTGCCACAGTGTGCACATAGAAGTTGAAGGACAATTTGCAGGAGACAGTCTCCTCTACCGTGTCGGTCCTGGGGATTTCCCTCAGGTGGGCACGCTTGGCAGCAGGCTCCTTTACTTGCTGAGCCAGCTTGCCGCCTCCCATGCATTTCTTGGAAACACCATGTCTGAGTGCTGGATGGCGTGACAGCTGTGGGGAGTGTCATGAGACCAGAGGTGGTGAAGCCCTGGAAGACCCATACATTACAAAAAGGCAAAAAAAAGCCATTGATGAAACAGTTTTCTAAGAACCTCGTTATTCACCAAAGACTGTCGTATACAGACCAGCCATGTCCACCTGGGGAGGTGCGAAAGACTCCACTGTGCTCAGCGAAAGTCTCACAAACGCCCCTTTGTCTGAGTTTTATGTCCTCCCGTAAAATAAAATACGTATTTTTCAGAGCATGTTTTATTATGCAGATAATATATTCTCATGGCGGCTCACAGGCCACTTCATAAATAAATAAGCACACATCTATTTGGGATGCTCGTTTGGAAAAACAACGTTGTTCACGAGGGCATGTGAGCCGAAGATCTTGGAGACCCTGAATCGTGCTGGCTTTGGGTATGATGGGTTTGCCCTATTTAAAGGGACTATTTTAAAACCATGAGCTAATAGGTGCAGTGTTGATCTAGTGATGTGAGGGCCTCCTGTGTCTCAACTCAGAGCTTCCCAGTGTCCTGCCCGTATTAGATCTAACACTGTACCCACAGTGGGCCCAAGGAGAAGCTGGCTCCATGGAGTTCCTCTGGGGTGAGGGCCCATGGGAGGGGTAGGGTGATCAGGGGTTTTAAATATGGCCTCAAGGGTGCAGCCGGAGTGATGGCTCAGAGGATAAGTGTACCCTGAGACGGGGAAGTGAACACAGTCCCACCCCTAATCAAGAGGCCGTTTGTCATCGATACCTGTTGGCAAAGGGAGATGAGTTTTCTCCAGGGGAGTGTCACTGTGTCCATCAGCCACACTCCAGGGCAGACCCTATGTCCAGGAGAAGTCGGCCAACACAAAACAAACTCCATATTTTGGTGGGCTTTCTGTTTCAACATTTTTTTTGTCTTACTGGTTTTAGTTTATTTTGATTTTCGTTTTTGTGTTGAAAGAGAGTACACAGAATTGGTGGGAAGGGAGGTACGAGGCTCTGAAAGGAGATAAGGAGGGGAAAACATAACCGAAATATATGAAAAAGTTAAATAAAAAGGGAAAGTTATTTTATAAAATAGCACGATTAGTTAACTAACTTAAATCCAGGTTCTGTTTCCAGCGCACACATGGTGGCCAACTGCCACCTGAGACACCAGCTCCAGGGCATCCGATGCCCTTCTCTGACCAAATCAATCTGAAGACGTTATCTGAAGATGACCAGGGGTCAGTGCTGGGCACAAAGTACGCTCTCCCCTCCCTCTCTCGCTCCCTTCCTGGTCCGCTTCTCATGCTGGGGAAGGAAACCAGGGCCTTCTGTAGGCAAGCTCCCTGTCTCTGCAGGGTTACACCCCTCAGTCCTTCTTTAATTTTTAAAGATTTAATTGTTTTTAGTTATGTATACAGGTGTGAGCTAGGGGGCACACGCATATCCTCGTTAGGGTTACTGTTACTGTAATGAAACACCATGACCAGAAGCAAGCTGGGGAAGAAATGGTTTATTTGGCTTATGCTTCCACATCATAGCCCATGACTGAGGAAGTCAGAACAGGAGCCCAATCAGGGCAGGGACCTGGAGGCAGGAGCTGACGCAGAGGCCATGGAGGGCTGCTCTTCACTGACTTCCTCCCCGTGGCTTGCTCAGCCTGTTTTCGTATAGAACCCAGGACCACCAGCCCAGGGTTGGCCCCAACCACAA
Source organism: Alexandromys fortis (assembly GCF_014885135.2). NCBI lineage: Eukaryota > Metazoa > Chordata > Mammalia > Rodentia > Cricetidae > Alexandromys > Alexandromys fortis. The sequence continues at coordinate 731,245 of NW_026068021.1, forward strand.
CGGGCTGGGCCCTCCCCCATCAATCACTAATTAAGAAAATGGTCCACAGGCTTGCTTGTAGCAGGATCTTATGGAGGTGTTTTCCCAATTGAGGCTCCCTCCTCTCAGCTGACTCTTGCTTGTGTCAATCAGGCTGAAGGTGCTCTGAGAGGCCAGAGGGGTCAGATTCCCCCTGGAACTAGAGTCACAGGCAGTGTGATCTTCCTGACATGGGTGCCGGGAGCCAAACTCAGTTCCTCTGCAAGAGCAGGACATGCTCTTTACTGTTGAGGCACCTCTCCAGCCCCACCCTTTTGATTTTAAGACAGAGTCTCACTATGTGACCTAGGCTTTCCTGGAACTTGTTATAGTGAAGGCTAGTCCGGAACTCACAGTGGCCTAGAACTCCTGCACCCCTGTCTCTGCTTCCCAAGCTCTAGAAACACATGTGCACCGTTGCGCTCGGCTCCACAGTTGCTTTTGGTGGGAAGGGATGCGCGGTGAGTCAGGGACAGTAAAGTGAGAGAGACAGAATGTGACCCCTTTCTTAGGGCAGAAGATTTAATCATGAGTCATGGACTCATTGCCCATGTTGAGGGAGGCGCTGTGCTGAGTGCAGCCCCAAAACCTAAGTTTGAGAAGACGAATTCAAATCTCAGGTCTGGAAGAGAGATGGCGAAGAAGGTGAGTGGATCTGGGAACCTCATAAAGTGGCCACTGGCCCGAGCCTGAGCCAGGTAGGTGTCAAACCTAACAGGAAGCAGAGAAAGTAAACAGGCCCTTCCACCGTGGGGTGCTGTGGTTTAAGTGTTCTGAGAACAGACGGGACATGGGGATATGGCATCAAGCAACACCAGGGAACCAAGGAGTGGACAAGGCCTGCAGGTCAGAATTGACATCGGGGCACCAAGATGCGCCAAGTCCCAGTTCACAGAGGAGAGTGTGAATGGGGCCTGAGAAAGAAGGGATTTCAATCCATGGACCAAGGCAGCATGGCCAACACCAGTAGCTGCTGGAAATGGCTAGTGTGACTGTCACAGGCTGGCTCAGTCCCCACACCATGCTGGAGCAGTTACAGCACCTGTCAGGCCACAGGAAACCCATATTACTACTAAGGAAGAATGGGGTTTGGGCTCTAGAAAGCAGTCCCATGGCTTCTAAAACTGTTTTTAGTTACTTCACTAGGAGAGAGAGAGAGAGAGAGAGAGAGAGAGAGAGAGAGAGAGAGAGAGAGGAGAGAGAGAGAGACAGAGAGAG
>NW_026068021.1:733209-737175 GCF_014885135.2 Alexandromys fortis
AAAGGGAGGAGGGAAAGAGGGGGAGGAGGGAAAGGGGAGGAGGAAGGGGAGGAGGAAGGGGAGGAGGAGGGAAAAGAAGGACGAGGGGGAAGGGAGGAAAACATGGAAAGGGAGGGGGAGGAAGGGGAGGAGGAGGAAGAGGAAGAAGGGGAGGAGAAAGGAGCTGGGGGGGGGTAGAAGAGGCTGGAGAGATGGTTCAGCAGCTGGAAGTGGTTGCTGCTTTTGAGTGAACCCATGTTCAGGTCCCACCAGCATCCAAGGTGGGTAGTTAACAACTGCCTGTAACTCTAGCTCCAGGGGAATGTGATGCCCTCTTCTGGCCACTGTGGGCACTCCGGTTTTAAAATAAAATTTAAAAACAAATAAACAAACAAAAAGGAAACAAAACAAAAACTGAAGGCCACATCTATAAAACCATGTACAACACAAAAGAGTATCATAGTCAGCCAAACCATTATAGTCCCAAGCTGGAAACCCTCCAGTATTCATCAATATCAGAAAGGACGGACCCGTTTAGGAAGGTGCACGGCATAAAATATGAATGGTGGTGAAGATGAATGAGCAATGACTGCGGGAGACAAGCGGCTGTCACAGACGACAAGGACAACCAGGCACGGCTGTTTATCTGTGAACTACAGAAGCCGTCCGAGGACTGGTGATGTACAGGGCGAGCAGGGCACATCTGGATCTGGAGGATGGACACCACCGAGCTGTATGCTGAAGGTGAGTTTGCTGTACTCTAGGAGGTGCGCACAGCAATCAAAACGGTACGGGCTGGAGAGATGGCTCGGCGGTTAAGAGCATGTGCTACCCCTGCAGAGGACCCAAGTTTAGTGTCTCTGTCCATCCCCGCCCCCCAAATCTCATGATAAACAGCTCATAACTGCCTGTAACTTCAGCTCCTAGAGATCCGGAGGCCTCTTCTGTCCTCCCCAGCACTCGGGTGCACACACGCACATTCACACAGCTTAATAGATAGTACAAAAAAACTACCACCCAGTCAAAATTAAAATGACAATTCTGGTGAACATCCTAAAGTGCTGTGTAGCTTTCTGTTACTCTGTTCGAATGCCAGAAGTAATTGACTTAGAAGGAAAGGTCTGTTGGTTCACGGTTACAAAGGGTTCAGTTGGTCTGGTTACTTTGGTGCTGCTGTAGCGAGTGGGGGCAGGGGGAGAGTACAGTTGCTCACATTGTGATGGCCAGGGAGGAGAGAGAGAGAGAGAGAGAGAGAGAGAGAGAGAGAGAGAGAGAGAGAGAGAGAGAGAGAGNGGGAGAGGGAAAGAGGAGAGAGAGGGACAGAGGGAGGAGAGAGAGAGAGAGAGAGAGAGAGAGAGAGAGAGAGAGAGAAGGAGGCAGAGAGAGGGAGAGGAACGGGAAGGATGGTTAGAGTTTTCTTTATGAGCACGCCCCCAATGACGTAGCTTCCTCCACCTGGGCCCACCTCCGAAGGTTCCGAAGGCACCCGAGACTGGAGACTAATGTAACCCTTTAACACGGGACCCTCTGGGGGTCTAACCTACAGCAACTGCTCCATAATTCACTGCGGCAACATCTCTTGGTTGTTTGGAGAAACTGAAGTCTTTCTCTGAGCTGTTCTTACCCTTACATCAGCCTCCTGAAGCAGAATTATTCATCTTGTGGAAAGCATTGGTGGAGGAGATGGCTCCCCATCCGATTCCGCACCGCTAAGGACCGTAAAGGCATCGCCCGTCCCAGGCTTCAGGGAAAGACGCCGTTGAGCATCAGTATTCCCAAGCCAAATTGTCCTTAAGCCTCATTGAACAAGATGTGTTTGGGAGATTGGATATATGCAGATTTACTTCCTTTCTAAAAACAGCGCCCTGTGCTTGAGGGCTGTTGAGCGCATCTTCTGGGGATGCGCGGTGACATAACCTTTCAGTAAAAGCAGAGGCAGAGGCTGCCAGGTTCTTGGCTGACTGCAAAGTCAGGGAACTGATGACTTTTCTGATGGCTTCCCACTGGGTCTGCAGGGGACTGGGACGGGCTCCTGTCCTGTTAACCAAGCAGAGGATGTGGTCTGAGTGGCTATGTGGGTTGGCACCAAATCTGAGGCCCAAGGGAGGCGTTCAGAAAGGACCCGAGTGGATGGGGTTGACGGAATAGAAGGAAGAGAAGCAGGCAGGAGTCAAAGTCTGTGTCTCAATTTTCTGCTCATTTCTGTCAAGCAGGTGGAGCATCCCAGCTGGGTGCTGCCATGGCCCCTCACCATCCTTCATATTCTTTTCCTTTTCTTTTCATTTCTTCTCTTTTTTGAGACAGGGTTTCACTATATAGCTGGAACTCACTATGTAGACTAGGCTGGTCTTGAATTCACAGAATCCACCCTTCTCTGGGTGCTGGGATTAAAGGCGTGCATTATCACGCTCAGCCCACGCCTCCTTTATAAATATGTATTTTATTAGTTGTCTGATAATTTCATCCACACATATGATGTGTTTTAAGCATATTTACCTCCTTTTTGAATTTTGTTTATTTGTGTGTGTGCACGCACTGTGTTTGTACAAGTGGAGGTCAGAGGACAAACTCTGCATCATCCCTTAGGTACCATATACATCCTCTTCTTTTCTTTACGAGATGGGGAGGGTCTCTCAGTGGCTTGGAGCTCACCATGTAGGCTAGGCTTGCCACACTGTAAGCATAGAAACCACACGTCTCTACCTAGCTGGGATTACTCTATATATACTAGCTACATGTGCACTTTTTTTTTTTTTAAATCATGGCTTCTGGGGACTTGAACTCAGGTCCTTATACTTGTTTACTGGCTGAGCCATCTGCCCAGCACACCCCTACTGCTTCCTCTTGTCTCTCCATCCCAAAAGACCTTTCATGCCTGCTTGGAGCGAGGGTGGGGGTGGGGCTGATGGAGTAACAGGGGGAGTCGTCATCTCAGGGGGGCCAATCTTTCCTGAGTCTCTAGTACCTTGGTTTCTCCCAGGCCCAAGCTCCCAGTCACACAGGATGGCATTTATGCATAGCTCCGCCTCCACACTCCTGGACTACGGGTGTTCCCTCCCGGGGTGAAACTGAAGCCTTGGCTCATCCTTCTTCACTCCAGCAAAATCTTCACACCTGCTCTAAAATTCATTTAAGCTCCAGAACTTTTAGTCCCTGCTTATAACAGGCAGGCCTGGGGACAAGCGAAGAGAATATGGGTCCTTTTAGCCTCTCTATAACAAGGGGGAAATCCTGAATGTTTATGAAAGCCCTGAGTGTTTGTTTGCTCCTGAGCCACAAGTCCCAAACCTCCATTGCCCCTTGAATTCTCAGAGGCTCCAAAGAATCAGATTGAGGAACTGCCCATATTAGATCGGCCTATGGGCATGTCTGTAGACCTTTTATTGGTTGACCAAGGATGCTGGAGGTTCCTGTCCATTGTGGGTGGTGCCATCCCTGGGTAGGGGCCTCAGCTGTATATGAAAGAGAGCAAGGGAGCAGATCAGTGAGGTTTCCTCCATGGTTTAGCCTCTGCTTCCACTTGAGTTTCTGCCCTAACTTCCCTCACTTCTGAACTTCCTTGCAGTCCATTAGCATAAGATGAAGCAATCTATCACAGCAACAGGGAGCAAACCAAGGGAGACAGGAACCAAGGGCTTTCAAAGTGGCCGGTGCGGGGCGTGTAACCTATGCTGTGTGCCTCTCTCCTCGCACCAGCCTGCTGTCCTTCCTCTCCTCTATTTCCCAGGCAATCTCTCTAGCTCTGAACCGTACCCCAGCCTGGGATCCACTGATCCTGAAGACTGAACCAGCCTTGTAGTTCTCACACATTCATGGTGGGGCGTGGCCTTACACATTCTTACATACTGTGTTATCCTGTCCTCCCTCTCGAGGAGGGGCTTGAACCTAGGGTGCTGCCTGTGCTAGGCCAGTGCTTTACCATGGAGCAGCTGTGTCCTCAGACCTTTCTATACTGTCCCTCCCCTCCTCTTCCCTCCCCTCCCCTCC
>NW_026068021.1:737457-778922 GCF_014885135.2 Alexandromys fortis
CCTCCCCTCTCCTCCCCTTCCCTCCACTCTCCTCTCTTTCCCTCTCTTCCCCTCTTCTCCTTTCACTTCCTCCTCTTCCTTTCCTCTTCCCTCTGTTCTTTGCTTCCCTTCCCCTTCCATCCTTCTTCCTGCTATGGGTTCATTCTGCTGTCACCTCACTTCTCTTGCCTGACAGGCAACGGCGGAGAGGAAAAATCTGGCCAAATTAAAAAGTTCCTGACCTGCGGAAGAGAGGAGACATGGAGCAGAGCACATGCGCACAAGGAAGAGGGTGTGCACACATAGCTTTCCGTTCTTGGCTCTGACGGGACTAGCTGTTGGCAGCCTCTGCCTCGACTTCCCTCTGATGATGGGCTGTAACCTGAAAGGCCCAGAGTAAGTGAACATTAAAGCCCACCTGCCCAGCTTCTTCCCTTGACTCCTGCTCTATATTTTTGGTCACAGGGCAAACCTTTGGCTAAACATTAAGACAAGGCCCCAGCTGTCAAGAGCTGTGCTAAGAGGACCACAGACTCGTGTAAGCAAACCCCCTGCTGAGCTTGTACAAAGAGCTTGTTGCCACAGACTGCGCTACTAGTGGTAAAATGCTATTGCAAGTTACAAATTCCAGGAATGTAAAGTCTTTCTTATATCACCCTGACCCCCTACTTGTGGCCTTTGCGTTAAAAGGGGGGTGGTGGTAATTCCCTCTGTTCAGGGTCACAGGTCAGATCTCAGCCTTGCCTGTGGTCCCAGCTAGTTAGAAGTTTTGGTGCCCTGCAGTGTTGGAATAAAGTTGCTTCTGTTCATCTAATTCAGTGTGGCCGTGTCCTCAATCTTTGCGTGGCTCCTAGACCCAGCATAACCCAGAATTCTCGAGCTGAAATAAACCCCTTTCTTCCCTAAGTTGCTTATTTTTAAGGACTTTTATCACAGCCAACAGAAGTGAAAGCAGGACCCAAGGTGAGCAGTTTGTGTGCTGAGCCATTTCCCCAGGCATGGATTTTTAAAAATTTTTGTTTGTTTGTTTGTTTGTTTGTTTATGCTTGGTTGACACTAACAGCCCCTACAAGAGTGTCAATTTCTGTTTTCTTTTGTCATTCAGTTTGGGACTTTCTTGGTTCTTGGTGCCACGTGTGACATTCAGATGAAACCTGGACACTTGGTATTATTTAAGCCTTGCCTTGCATCTTCATTTGGAAGCACAATGCCTTGTTAGCACCGGGTGGGGCAGACTCCAGGCTTCCTGGGGGAACTTCTGTTGCCATTTGGTTGTTCTTCATCACAGCTGAGCTGGGAGAGACTTTCAGGCTCCCTCATAAGCTTCTACTCACGCGACCCTGTTAGGATGAAGGGATGCCTCACTACTGCTCCTTAAATTGCTCCTCTGATGCTGGGGTCCTGGGAATTGGTGGCCTTGCCCTTGATGGATCGTGACACAAGTCTCAGAGCTCCACTCGGGCTCCTCGGCTTGTCACTGCCTCTCCTAGGAGGCTGCAGGAGCTTAGCTGTCTCTGGGTGAAGTGTGGAAGCCCCAGCCCGATGCGTGCAGAGGTCAGAGGTAAGCATCCAGTGTCACCCGCCATTGCTCTTCATATTGGTTCTAGAGACAAGGTCTCTCACTGGACTTGGGGCTTGGCAACTCAGCTAGGCTGACCAGCCCGTGAACCCCAGGGGTCCTCCTGCCTCCATCTTTCTGGGGCTGGAATTACAAGTACACGCCACCATGTCTACACAGGCTCTGGAGATTAAAGTCAGCTTCACACTGTGTACCCCAAGCACGTTACCCACTGAGCCATTTCCCCAGTCCCAGATATGATTTTTCTTCTGCTAGGACATTTGAGTCTGGATCAGAGTCAAGCCCACCATGTAATGATTTGCTTAATGGCTGCAGAATATTGTCTCATCTGAAGGAAAGGGACATTTTTAAGACCTCAGAGCCCGGAATTAACGGCTTGGAATTTTCACCATGCTGGCTGTTAATCGACTTCAACCATTAAAGGGAGAGAAGTTTTTGGCAAAGCCTGAGCCTTTCGTACAAGCAGAGACACAGACATGTTGAAATCTTTCTGAAATAAGCAGGTAGTGAGGCAATGATATTGGGGAAAAGAGGCGTTTCCGGCAGTGGCTACGCCAAAGGGTCCGCGGCTCTCGGAGATTCCAAAAGTGGTTCCACCCCGTGACAAAGTCAAAGCTCTGAGACAGAAGTGCGACTTTGGCAGATGGAGGCTGTGACCACCCGTAAGTGTGACTTCACAGAGAGCAGACGCTGTGACCACCCAGAAGTGTGACTCCAGCAGACAGAGGCTGTGACCACCCAGAAGTGTGACTTCACAGAGAGCCGAGGCTGTGACCACCCAGAAGTGTGACTTCACAGAGAGCAGAGGTTGTGACCACCCAGAAGTGTGACTTCAGCAGATAGCCCAGCCTGTGACCACCCAGAAGTGTGACTTCACAGAGAGCAGAGGCTGTGACTACCCAATACTTGTATTTTGATTGTTTTGGACAGTGTCTTTAGAGCAGGTCTGAATGCAGTTAGACAGGCATTAGCAGGCTCGGGGGGGGGGGCATTGAGGATGAACCCCTTCTTTGTGGTCAGCTTAGGAACCTACCTCCCACTCATTTGTCCACAGGAAGGCTGCTTCACCTGAAGAGATGCTAAGGGGAAGGGAGGAATAATTATCCCTGTAATGAGATATGTATTTCTTAGGGGCAGTTGCTTATGGAGCGTCCCTGAGATCCAACCCGAAAGTCCAACCTTACCTCTGTTTCTCTCCTTCTTCACATACCAGCCCAGATCCTAAGCATGTATGCAGGTTCCCTGACACGTTAGGATTTCTGTTTTCTCTGAATGACATCCCCTTTCTATAGCTGCTTGTCCACTTCCACTGCTGACTCTACCTCAAAAGGGATGACTTTCTTTCTTCTTTCCCTATCTCCCTTCTCCTGGCAGATGCCAAGATTTATAACTTGCCTGTCCCATTACTTTAATCTCAAGTGCTAATAAAATACCCATTAAGCTCCCTTCTCTTGGTCTTTAAAAGTCTTTAATCAACAAGACAAATACCTCATAAGTGGGAATCCAGATTCCCCAGTAACATACCCAGTCGGCACAGAATCATCCCTTATTGTGCCTCCTTGTGATGTAAGAGTCCCTTGTCTCTGGTAGGGACCAGCGTGATGAGGGACTCACAGTCAAGGCCACGGGGATGCTGTGAAGATAGGTGTCCTCTGCCCTCCCCTTTACCTTCAGCACAAAGTCCAGTGAAATGAGGAACAAAGCTGCGTTGAGACCTCTTAACTTCTCCTCGTTCAGCTAGACACCTCAGTGGCAATTTTCTTTCTCCGGCAGGTCTTGACTACCATCTGACCAGACAGTGGAGATTTCCTTTTTGTAGCCAATGGTTGAATCTTAAACGCCTTCCTCTAACTTTTCAATAATAACAATGGCAGGTCGTCATTATCACATATGACGTAACAGGCATTTCCCCTCAAGACAGCAGTGGCGTGTGCGGGGACAACAGCATGATTCTATTCCCATGGTCTGTAGCTGTTTCTTTTAGGATTGCAAAATTCCCTTGTGGAGGGAGGGAGGAGCCTCAATGAACACCTGAGAAATTTAAAGACTCACCAGGTTCTTTTCCAAGATCCTACCAGCAGCAAATAATTGCTGAGGGAGAGGAGATCCTTCCGTGGTGTAGCTGCCTGCAAATTGCTCAGGGAAGTCTGTGATGCTGTTTTTGTGAGTCTTTATCTGTGCTGGGGTGGGACTTTTTGGTGATGCTGCTGCCTGAAGATGACTGCAATGATCCACTGGCTCCCCAAGGTAGACTCAGACAAAATTATTTCATCTGTCTGAGTCTGTCATCATCCACCCATCTGGGATGGAAAGACACACCCCTTAGGTGTAGTGTGGCTGTCCCATCTGAATTGAAACCTTACCTCCTAAAGAGAGGTTCCTTAAAGTTCAGAAGGTAAGTAAAGCTTTCAAGAGTAAAACTCACAATTCTTAGGAAGTTCCTGAAGCTTACAAGGCCCACAAGACCTTGTCTCAAGATCATGCAAGCAGTAAGGATTGCTGGGGAGAGGAGACTCCCTGGCCTCTGAGCTACCTGCAAGTCTTGGAGGGAACTCTAGGGACACAGCTTTCATGAGTCATCACCCTCCTGTAAGCAACTCCACAAACTACCTTATTCACTTAGGTGACTTAGGTAGAGTCACCTTTTGTTTGGCACCAGTATCTTATCTGGCGTGAGTCGATATTTGTTAGCAACTCCCCTGGAAAGTTTGTATAGCATCCACATTGGTCTACAGAGATGCTGGCCAGGCTCTGAATTTCTTGGAGCGCATTTCGTGTACTACAGGGCAAACCACCTGTGGATCCCAGGGAATCCTAGAGCAAAGCCACAGTCCCTTGAACGGCAGCACAGAGAAAGGTTTGGGTCTCAGGGATCTGCTGCCACCCCAACCATGGAGCTTCAGTCTGGAATTTCCCTGCACCGATGGCTACTGTAGGTCCAGTGATTTCACCCCTCTTTCCTGGTAAGCTTCACTCATCAACTTGACACAGGTCAGAGTCATCTGAGGGAGTCTCTGTTGAAGGATTGCCTCTGTTGGGCTATTTTTTTTTTTACCACTGCTAATTGATGTAGGCATGCCAGTCCACTGTGGGTGGTACCATCCCAAGGCAGGAGATAAGCTAGCTGCACCAATGGGAAGCAAACCAGTAAACAGTGTTTCCCTATGTCTCAGCTTCAGTTCCTGCTTGAGTTCTCTCTGGCCTCTCTCAATGATGGACCATGACCTGGAAACATAAGATGGAACAAACACTTTCCTCCCCAAGTTACTTTTGGCCATGGTCTTTATCACAGCAGCAGAAAGCAAACTAGAATACCCTCTACATGTTTTATCTATGAAATGAGCTCCTCGCTGTATCCGCCTCACAGGGGCCTGCTGGGAAAATGTATAGAACAGTGAACAAAACCAGCACAGTACACTGAGGCTTATGGTCTATGTTCAGTAATGAGCAGGGTGGTTCTAGGGAAGATACTGAGTTGAATTGTCTGTCCTTCAAGCAAGAGCTTTACTGAGTCTGGTGGTCAGACAAGCTCACAGCACACCACGTGGGGGGAGGGTCCCCATGCAAGAGAGGTGTCTGTCCTGCCAAGGGAGAACTTAAAGTCCCTTGTGAAGGGACATACATGAAGGAAGGGTTGATTTTAGCTCACAGTCTGAGGGTACACAGTCCATCATGGCCATGAAGTCCTGGCAGCTGGAACATTAAGTGGCAGGTCACATAGCAACTACAGTCAGGAAGCAGAGAGAAATGAATGCTGGGACTTAGCACACTTTCTCCTTTTTGTGCAGTTGAGAATCCCCAGTCTCTGGGATTGTGCCGCCCATAGTTAGGGTGTGTCTTCCCACCTCAATTAATAAGCCCAATCTAGAAGTTCTTCCACAGATATGCCCAGAGGCTAACCCAAACTATGATCCCCTGGAGGTGTGCTTGGAGGCTTCTCTCCTAGGTGATCCTAGGTCCTTTCAAGTTGACACTCAATAGTAACCATTAAAGGGGTGGGAGGAGATGTTGTGCCACAGGGAAATGGGCCCAAGGTCAGCTGACTAGACTAAGAGGGCCAGGGTTTCCTTGTGTGTCTGAAAGAGGCTGATGGCATAGATATTATTTTAACCAGGCAAAGAAGTGTTGCATTTGTTCATGCTGCATTTGTTAACTATGTAAATATGTGCTGCATTTGTGTTAATTAAATAAAATTACCCTGGGCTCCGAGAGGCAGGGTTAGCAACTGGTTGACAGGAAGTAGCAGACTGGAACTTAGCATGGTTTTTTTTTTTTATTTTTATTTCTCAGTTGGGGCAGTGTGGAAGGAGAGAGCCTTCTGGGAACAGTAGCAAAGAAAATTAGCCAGTTGCTATTCTAACTCCCTGAGCTTGTAGGGTTTCACCCTAGCCTTTGAATCTCGAGTTTTATTAGAATGATTGAGATTTAGTTAGAACTACGTTTAGTAGCAGCAACAGAGCCATTGTCTGGGGGAACAGAATTCTCTCCAGGCTATGGCCTCAGTGGCCACTAGCAGTTTCAAGTGTATCCACTGTGATGAAGGTAAAACAACAGGCTGGGGTTTGAAGTCACAAACTATTGGCCTTCATTCTTTCTTTTTTGAAGTTCTGGTAGAAGAAATTTTTTGGATGAGAGGTGCCTGGAAGAACAACGTGCTCTATGAGGATAATGTGGTAGTGGTCACTTGTCCCGCCTTGCTTCATTCCCTGCTTGGGGCCTGGCTCTCTGGAAGTTCCCATATTGAAGAGGGGTGCACAGTAGCTGCTGTGTTCCAACTGTTGGAGACCATGAAAATATGAAAAGTTTATTTTGCTATTACAAGTATTTGAAATGTAGGTGGATGATGTTGGAGAGAGGGTGAGGAGGGGCAGAAACGAAGGGATCTTATCTCTTATTCTTGGCAATGATTTAGAGAGGAAAAAGTAGAATTGAGTGGTCAGAAGCCTGAATTTCCATCCTCCTATGAGTCCTCCTCCTGCAGCTGGAAACTGACTACCTCTTCTGAACATGTGGGTCAGTTTTGGGGTCACTTAGTGGACCTTTCAAGATAAACCAATGCTGGGACTGCACCCCCAGAGATGTGGTAATTTCCTCTGTGTTGAAGCATTCCATTCAGGAAGCAAGCAACTCACAAGTCTCAGGAAGTCCCTGAAACTTACTAGATTCATAAGGCTCTTCCCTTCCCAAGGTTTTTATAGGTGGTAATGACTGCTGAGACGAGGAGACTCTTCAAGGTGTTGAGTTGCCTGCAAACTGTACAGAGAGTTCCATACTTCCAGCTTTTGTGAGTGGGTATCCAGGCTGGGGTGGGCTTTTAGTGATGCCTTTGATTTCTTCCTGTTCCTGTAAGCAGCCCTAATGAATCTGTTGCTTTACCAAGTTAGACTTAGGTATAATTACTCTTTGGTCTGTCTCTGGTCCCCTACTCGTGGGGAGTAGACACTTATTCACAGTTCCCCAGGAACGACATCACAACAACAATTGATCTGGGTGTGACCCAGGCTCTGGAATACTTAATTGCTCCTTGATGGTGTTAAAAGAAGATGAGAACTGAGTCCTGAGGCCTGTGGAGCCCAGAGGTGCAGCTGTGTCCTCATCTGGTGGCCCCATAATAGTGCCCACAAATGGGCAGATGGTGTCACTTCATCCCTTCCCTCAGAGCTGTAATCCTACTTTGAACCCAGGAGTAATTGGATGCCTCAGGATGTGGGTATGCTTGAGTGATCCAGGCTGCCCAGTTCATCCCAAGAACAGTCAAGGTTGCTCCTGGGCAGGTCTGTCGCACCTTTGTTGTCTTTCAGGAGGTGCAGAGTGAAGTTGGGGTGGGGTTGTGCACCTGGAGATGACTGCTGGTTCATTCGGAGTGGCTCAAGGTGCAGGCTCCAGCTGCTACCCACAACTCGGGCAGGGAGAGCCCTGTGGGATTGCACTCCTCTTTCTTCCAACTGGAAGGGAGTCACACAAGTAAGTTCCCGGAAGAAAGCTGTGTTGGCAAAGGTGGATTGATCAGAACACGGAGAAGTTGGACTGCTCAAAGTCCAGAGCCAAATTGTCTTGGGGCATCTTTAGTCTCTCCTTAATAGCCATCCATCGCCCTAGGTACATCCTTTGGACTGTGTGAACAGGCCCTTAGTTTTCACTAACCAAAGGGCTAAGAATGCTATCAGATGATACCCATGGCCATAGCAGAGTTTCCCTTGCTTTGCTGTAACCTGCCTATCCATGGATCCAACAATATATTTGAGAAGTATTTTACTTTATGGCATTCTTCATTCAGATACTGTCAAAATTTCAAGAGCTTGCTTCCTGATTGGAACATGTATTTGGGGAGGCCTAAAGCGCCCCAAGATGGGCAGCGCCTGAAGGACACATGACGTCATCCTTGAGATTCCACACACATGTGCACACGCACACGCATATCTGTGCACTTCGCACTTGAGTACACATGAACATAAATAGAAATTAAAAATTTAAACAGTCACAAGCGCTTAAGGAACAAAATATTTTTTTATTAAAAATTGTACCCATAGCACCACTCTGCCTTCCTACAAGTTGGAGGGGGGGAGGGTTCACTTTTATCTTGAGTGGGATCTGGTTTTCTGTGCCATTTCAGAAGGCTTCATAGGGAAACTTCAGGACTCTCCTGAGCCAGCTGGCAAGGCTGGGAACCCCACACTGTCCTGGCCTCTCAGACTGGTCCCTGGCAGTCAGTCTGTGGACTGGGGACTCAGCAGGTGAGCAGCCATGCTGTGATCCAGGTATCTTGGAATAATAAAAACCCATGCTAAGAACCTCTGTGCAAACACACCATGCTCAGGATGATCAAGACCAAGTCCAAACACCGCATCCAAAGAACATTCCAGAACACACATGATCCTCATGGGTGGTTGTTCTGCCCCCCCCCCAGGGCTCCAGGGAAGGGAGGCACTCCTCATACCCACATATTTTCCTGCTGGCGTTGGGGAGATGCTGAGGAAGGCTGGCAGGATGTCAGCGGAGATGCTGACATCTTCTCGGGATGGCCGCACCTGTAAAGTCACCCACAAGGCTCAGCGGGAAGGAAGGCCGCACAGGGCTGAATGGTCTCCACAGAGTCACTGAGGCCACAGTGGGTAGACGTGGCTATCACTCTTCATTAGACACCTGAGGAGGTGACTTTTTCAATATGACAGGAGAAGCCAGAAGGGCATCTGTATCCTGCCTGTTTGGATCTTCTTTCAGAACCCCGATGTGGATCCAATGTCTGTTTTGCAGCTGTGATGTGTCCATCTTATTTTTATAGTGAGAGGTTAGGAAGGACAGTAGCCAATGCTCCGTGGCTCTGGGAGACTGAAATCTAACAAAAAACCCTCAACCCCTGCATTTGGAGCAGGGTACTTGAAGGGGACCGAGTCCCTTTAAACCAGTGGTTCTCAACCTTCCTAATGCTGAGGCCCTTTATAAGAGCTCCTGTGGTGACCCCCCCCAACCTAAAATTATTTTCACTGTTGTTTCATAACTGCAATTTTTTGCTACTGTTGTGAATTGTAATATAAATATTTGATATGCAGACTGTTATCTAACCCTGGTGAAAAGTTTGACCCCAAAGGGGTCATGACCCACAGGTTGAGAACCACTGCTCTAAGAGATGGGCTTGATGACAGCTGCTGAGGATCGGGGGTCACAGAGTCAGCGCATCCTGAAAAGACCTCCCCACAGAAACAAGTTACCGCTCAGAGAGGGGTCCCAGGCAGTGCTGCAAACTGCCACGTCATCGTGAGGAAACACAGCAGCAGTCTCGCCTCAGACCAGACCATTCCGAGGATTCCCCATCCGTTAAAGCAACCAAGTCCTTATGGCTAAAGACAGCAAAGCCTATGGGAGCCAGCCTGGTCCCCGGCCTCTGGTGGGCGCCACCTTCCAGACATTCAGTTGGTGACATGCGTCTTCTGTTCACTTCGCTCCTTTGGGGCCAGGGAGGAGGTGGCGCTGTCCACTGACGTGGACACAGAATCACTCCCGTAGACCACGAGGGTGGCAGTCCCCAAACGGAAGTGGCGCTGTCCACTGACGTGGACACAGGATCCCTCCCGTAGACCACGAGGGTGGCAGTCCCCACACGGAAGTGGCTTTGGCAGAACATCTAGGATTTTTGGTTTAGAATTATTTCCCCTTCAGCTCAGAAAAGGAAGGGAAGGGGGTGAAGAAGGAAGGAGGAGGAAAGGAAAAGGCAGAAGAAGGGGCAATAGGAGGTGGGAGGGAGGGAGGGAGAGAGGAAGGAGGGAAGAGGGAGGGAAGGGAGAGAGGAAGTAAAGGCAGGAGGGGTAAAATGGAGGAGTATAAGAAAGAGGGAGGAGAGAAAGAAGGGGAGGGATAAGTGAAGGGAGCAGGAAAGAGGGAAGGAGGAGGAGGGGAGAAGAAGAAGAGGAAGGAAGAGGAGGGCTGAGATTTTTTTTACTGTGGGAAAAACTGAAAGACATATATATATATACATATGTGTGTGTGTATATATATATCCCAAGGAGAACTTCCTGTGTCCTGGGGCCACACCAGCGACTTCCAAGGCATCTGAGTCAAGACAAGATCCATGTCCCCTGCCTCTCCTGGAAGGCAAAAGGACTGCAAAGTCCCCTGCTGGTGACATTAAACAGCTAGTCTTCTTCTCTGGGTGCCAAGACCCTGGGTAGACAGAGCCTTCTCACCCACTTGAGTGCTCCAGGACGTGGGCACGTGGAGCCCCCGCAGCCCTGGGCACAGCATGGCCGGAGCCAGCTGGTCACATCCACACCCTGGACCTAAGCTAGGGGTGGCAGGACACTGAGTGCCACATAGTTGGTACTCTTTGCATTTAGCCAAAACCATGGAAACAATGAAAATTAAAAAAAAAAAATTCCCAAGAAAACCTGTCAAGGCTAAAAGGCTGGCCCTGGATGGCAGGGTAGAGGGGGCAGCACCAGGGGTCAGAAACGGGACATCAGGAGGAGGAAGGGGAGGGCTGTACCCACTGTGCGCCGGTATGGGGTGTGCTAGGTGACTCGCGGCCCAGGTTGGTTTCTCAGAGCCGATTGTTTTATTTGGAGACACACGATCGCTTCTCGTCTTTCCCACGTACAAAGCTGAACAATGAATTAAAAGGCACCTGGAGACAGCAAAGACGCATTCATTTCATGTGACATAGTTTAAGAAAAGATAAAAAGGTTTAAAAAATACTCTGGTTCAACAATGCACACCTGCTACTGCCACAAGCAACTGCAAAAACACGCGTCTCCGCTCCTCTGTTTGCTCAGCGGGGGTGGGCTGTGTACTGTGTGTCGTGTGGTCACCAGAAGGACCTGGCTGGCCGTGGATGGGCCTGGGTGGCCTCCAGAGCCACTTGGGGGAGGGACTTCCTGTTCTTGTAACTGTCAGCTTGAGAGAACAGAGGAAGAGCAGAGAAATGGGAAGCCCCAGGGTTGCACCACCCTCAAGAGGGACTGCAGAGCTGAGCCCTCCAAGGCTAGGGCTAGATGCCACTTGCGAGCCAGTGGCATTGTGTGGACCCTGGTGAGAACCGGACAGAACCCAGGGGGGGGGTAAGATCAACTGTCTGAAGCACAGGTGAGAGCAAGGAGCCTCAAGTTGTCCTAAGATGGAGAAAGTAATCCAGGCTGGCTGGTTCTCCAAAAGGAGGTAGAGAGAGAAGTGGCCTCGGATGCCGTTTACCTGTCCCCCTCCGCCCCCTCCTGCCAGTCCTCGCCTTCCCAGATAGTTTGGAGGCCAGAGAAGCCCAGGGTTGGGGTGTGTCGAGAGCGCCCCCGCCGGCGGTGCCGAGCTATCGCACCAGGGAGATACCTTCTCTTAAAAAGAAAAGAAAACAAAGAAACCTGCTTCCTGCAGCGATGTTACAAAAAGCCATTAAAAAAAACCTTCCTAAGTGAAACCTAGTTTTCACCAGTAGGTAAGATCGCTTATCAGAATTATTATTATTATTTCTTTTTGTGTGAAACAAAAAAAATTCAGCTCAGTTATAGGAGTTGATTGTCTTAACAAAAATAGACTCCAGAAGTTCTGCACCGTCTACCCTGATGGAGGCGTGATGTCACACGAAGGAGGAGAAGCCGGTGAGGGGGGCCCGAGCTCCAGGGCCAGCTGGTGTGTAGACTCCACCCGCACTCTGCGTGGTGATGACCGTGTGCAGGTGTGGGCCCGATTCGGCCCCGGCCACCGCCTCGTATCTGTGTGGTGCTGCGGCAGGGGGACGCCGCTTCCAGGAGTTGTAATAGGTGGGGTCGCTCATGTAGTGGTTGACGAAGGAGTGCTTGGGCAGGGCTTCCTCGTAGTCCGAGTCCGAGGCCTGAGGATGGAGCAGAAGGACAGTGTGAAAGGGGGAAAGGGAGCTGGTGAGGGAGGACCATTCGGAAACAGGGGGACTCCCATTAATCACCCCAGGTGGGGGTGGTCTGCGGGTCACCTTCCAGGAAGCCCAGGATAGGCCTATGCTGCCTCCCGTCCTGGGAGTGTCTGTAAACGCAGATGCTGGTGGCGCTGTCACCCCAGCAGCCTATGGTAGTTGAAGTGATGCCCACCTGCTGTCTTGCCTTCCCACCAGAAGAGCGATGGACGCTAAGCCCTCTGGAACCTTATGCCCTAATAAACTCTTCCTTCTATAAGTTGTCTTGGTCACGGTGTTTAATCGCAGCAATAGAAAAGTAACTAATCCACTGAGTATCTAATCAACTCAAAGTAACCAGCACACTGAGCTCCATCACATTCATTCAGGCGAAACGGATCTGTGGCTTCACCGCAGAAAAATTCAGGACTGGGTCAGTGAGAAGCACAGTTGGGAGTTTTTAATTTTTATTTATTTATCTTTGAGTGGTATTTTGTGCATGTGTGTGTGTGTGTGTGTGTGTTTACATATCCATCTGCTCACAGGTGGGAGGCAGAGAAAGATGCTGTCTCCTATTTTCCCACCCACCTTATTATTTTGAGGCAGGGGCTCTCAGTGGACCTGAAGCTGGCCATTTTACCTTGGCTGGTCAGCAAGTCATCGGGATCCATCTGTTCCTGCCCCCCCCCATGCTGGGCATGCTGTCGTGCCCA
Organism: Alexandromys fortis; assembly: GCF_014885135.2. Lineage (NCBI taxonomy): Eukaryota > Metazoa > Chordata > Mammalia > Rodentia > Cricetidae > Alexandromys > Alexandromys fortis. The sequence continues at coordinate 750,077 of NW_026068021.1, forward strand.
GCTTTTATGTGGGTACTCAGAACCTGAACTTGGGTCTTCTTGTCTTCACAGCCAAAGTTGGAGTTTATTTTTTAAAGATAAATATTTAAAAGTTTTATTTGGGGGCTGGAGAGACGGCTCAGTGGTTAAGAGCATTGGCCACTCTTCCAGAAGCCTGGAGTTCCATTTCCAGCACACACATGGCAGCTCAAAACCATCTGTAATTCTACTTCCAGGGGATCTGACATCTACTTCTGGCTTCCTTGGGTACTTCAAATCCATGGATACAGACTATATGCATGCAAAACACTCATACACATAAAAATGAAAAGATTCATTTTCAATTTCACACATGTATGTGTCTAAGAGTGTGTGTGTGTGTGTGTGTGTGTGTGTGTGTGTGGACACGCAGTTTGTGTGGCGTCCAGAAGAGGGCAGCAGACCCCTGGAAATGGAGTTCGAGACAGTTGTGAGCTGCTCAACATGGGTGTTGGGAACCAAAATCTGGTCTCAGCAGGAACAGTGTATATGTTCTTAATCATTTCTCCAGCCCCTTACAAGTTATTCTGAACACTGATCAGAAGCTCTGGGATTAAGAGAAGGCGTGGGGTGGGATGGGGGTGCACAGAACATCCTGAGCGTGGGTGTGGGCTTCTTGGGGAAGAATCGCCTTTCTACATCTTTACAATACCCCCACACACCATTTTGGTGGAATTTGATGCTGTTATCCTCAAAGGGCTGCTAAGAAAAATAAATGAGGTCACAGGTGGGTCCCAAGTGGCACCTGACAGGCCTTCAGTTGACTGGGTAAAACTAGCTCAGCGGATGTAGGATGTTTTTGTTTTTTTTGAGACTCCCGGAAAATGTCTGGGAGAGGAATGAGGCCCCACCTGATGTTATATGCATTCAGAACCTTAAGCCTGGTTCACTGCTATTTAATATAAGATACCTTTATATGGGAGGAATATTGTCGCTATGTCCACAAGCTTCACAGTAAATGTTAATCATGTGGCAATTTTGGGGGGGGTCAAGATAGGGTTTCTCTGTGTAACAGCCCATCTGTCCTGGAAGTTGCTTTGTAGACCGGGCTGGCCTTGAACTCACAGAGATCCACTGCCTCTGCCTCCCGAGAGCTGGGATTAAAGGCGTGCGCCACCACCGCCCGGCCGTGCTGCAATTCTTAGTTCTCAGCTGGTGGAAAGCTTTGGGGAGACTCCAGGGTGTGTGTGTGTGTGTGTGTGTGTGTGTGTCGGGGGGGGGTGCCTTTCCCATTCCTTCCTTTCTCCGCTGGCATTCTCTCTCTATCCTGCCTCACACTTGGGAAGGCCTGGGAGTGCTCCTGACCTTTGGTCTGCAGGGGACCAAGATGTGAGCTGCTGGGGACCAAAGAGAAAAGTTCAGCATGTCCGAGGTGGGGCGGGCACCTCAGTGGCCTCTTGCCAAGACCCACGCTGCTTGGGGAGGCATAGAGACGGCATCAGGGGAAGCTGCTGGAATATGCCGGTGCCTGCATTTTCATCTGCTCTAGTGCTGGGTGTCCAAGCACACTCCGCAGCAACCAGGAGAGCTCTGGGCTCCCAGAGATGCTGAGGGTCTCAGGTTCATTTTATATAATAAGCCAGCAACACCTGTAAGAAGTAATCAGTCGGCTTTCCCTCTCTCACTCCCTCGCTCCCTATCCCCTCCTCCCTCCCTCCCCCCTTCCCTTCCTTCCTTCTGCTTTTTGAGAAAGGTTCCCCTGTGCAGAGCAGGCTGGCTCCCCTTCTGTGATTTCCATCTTTTTACCTCAGCCTTCAGGTTCTGGGGTAACAGGTGTGAGGCAAAGCAATGTCTGACTTGGTCTGTGTTTTCTCATTTCTTAACTTAGGCAAAATTATTTTCTGTTCTTTGTGTGGTCATGAAAAAGATCAGTAAAGGAGACAGAGGCTGAAGCAGATCTTACTGAGTCTGTGGTGGACTCTTGGCTCCCCGTTGGACACCCCGTTTTTGGTTTTTGGTCTCCACACTTCCAAGTGGGGCCCCTGGGACCAGGATTTGTGGCTGTGTCTAAGATATAACCTCCAGCCAATTTCTAGGGGCCTTACGCTTAGGGGGGCAATGCTCTGTGTGTAAACTGGGACTTGCAGACAAGGGACAGAGACAGGCGAGAGCAGGGCTGCAGGACTCAGCGTGGATGCTGTCAAGTCTGCAGATGCTCTTAGATTCTCAAAGTCCTGGAGGAGGACACTGAGATCCACAGATGCCATCTCTTTTCTCATGGGGACTTCACTGCACCCCCAGGATGGGGTGACGGCTGTTTGGTTCCCCAGTTCCAGAAACTGGGGCTAACTTTATTCTCCTTTGAGGCGACATACAAAATTTGACCTTCAGCCCCTCTTGGTATCTTCTGGCTCAGAGGACCAAGATCAACAAATTCAAATGAGGTTTTTCAGGCCACGCCCACGCGGAGGCTCAGCCAATGGCAATGGGAATAGAGCACCTGTGGACTCTGGACAATTTCTGTCCGTCCATAGGATACTGGGAGACTGAGATTGTACAGGTGGGTCTTGGCTCAAATGAAACCAAGCAATGAAGGAGTCACCAGTGGAACCATGGTCTGTAAATTCCGCCTCTGTGAGCACTTAGAGCATCCACCCGGAGGAAACCCCAGAGGCCTCCTCTGTTTCTCAAACCTCCCACCAGCCTTTTTCTGGCATTTATGTGACTAGAGAGAAGCAGGTTCAAGGGTAGGTTGGACCTTTGATGGGCTATAATGGAATGCTACAGTTTTGTGGAAGTGTGTGTGTGTAAGTGTGTGTGCATGCGCATGCCTGTGTGTATGGATCTGAATACGTGTATGCACATGGAAGCCAGAAGACAACCTGGATGTCATTTTTCAGGAACCATTCGTCTTGATATTTGAGGCCAGGTCTCCAACTGGGCCCAGTTGCCAGTCTCTACTTTGGCTGGGCTGTCTGGCCAGCGAGCCTCAGTGCTCCTCCCGCCTCTACTTCCCTGGCACCGGGAGTGTAACTCTGTGTGCCACACCCAGGTTTTTACATCCGGAAGGTCATTGGTTAAGTAATAAAGAAACTGCTTGGGCTCATAGGTTAAAACATAGGTGGGAGGAGTAAACAGAACAGAGTGCTGGGAGGAAGAGGAAATGAGCTCAGAGACTCCATAGCTCCTCTCAGAGACACACACGATGAAGCTCTGACCCAGGATGGACGTAGGCTAGAATCTTCCCGGTAGGCGCACCTTGGGGTGCTTACACACATTGTTAGAAATGGGCTAGTCCAGGTGCGAGAGTTAGCCTAGAAGAGGCTAGATAGAAATGGGGCAAGCAGTGCTTAAATGAATACAGTTTGTGTATTTCAGGGCATAAGCTAGCCAGGTGGCTGGGGTGCTGGGGATGCAGCCCCACCGCTCCATTTACAACAATGCTGGAATCAGACTCAGATCCTCATGCATGTACTGCAAGCCCCTCACTGACTGACAAATGTATGCTGTGTCCCATGCCCGCAGACCTGTATGAGATCAACCAAAGCCAGTCAGGCATTTTGTCAGCGTGAGGGGAAGAGCAGCTTCACACGACCTCTCCTGTCCACCCTTGAGTATTTCCTGAACCAAAGATGGGGACAGTACACAGACAGGGGTCTGTGGCTAAGGTCACAAGGGGGCCAGGTAGGAGACTGTGATAGGTAATCTTGATGGTCAGTTTTGTGGGAATTAGAATCACCATAGCAACATGTTTCTGGACATGTCTACGAGGGAATTATGTGGATTAGATTAACCAAGACAGAAGACCCAGCCTAAATATCAGTGGGTGGCGTTCTGTGGGGTCCCGGACTGAATAGAAAGGAGAAAGTGAGCTGGGCACCAGCGTCCATCTCTCTCTGCTTCCTGACTGTGGATGTCATGTGACCAGACTCCTCACGCTCCTGCCACCATGATGGACTACATCTTTGAACTGTGATTCAGAACAAACCCACTCACCTTTCCTTCCTTCCTTCCTTCCTACACTCCCTCCGTATTTCTTCCTTCCCCCTTCCCTTCCTCCTTCCTTCCTTCCTTCCTTCCTTCCTTCCTTCCTTCCTTCCTTCCTTCCTTCTGTTGTTTTGTCAGATATTTTCTCACAGCACAAACTGAGTAACTAACTAATACAAGGGCCATTGCCCTGTACATAGCCATGTCTCAGTTCTTGTGTCTACCCCTGGATCACTTGGAAGGAAGTCATCCTGGACAGTAATTGGTTCACAGGATCACAGAATGATGTGTGTGCCTTGCACTGACCAATCAGAGCCTTGCCCTGGTAGTCTGCACAGTGTTTGTGGCAGGAGAGACTGCCAGCCAGTGGAGGGTACAGTTTGACGGGCAAGTGGCCCCCGAGCTAATCTGAAGGAACTCTTCCTTTGTGCAGGAAGCACCTTGGGAGAAAGACCAAGACTGTGCACTTTGTTTCTTCTTTATTGCTTTGGGAGAGGCCACGGGATGCCAGACAGATGATGGGTGCTGTGGACTCCCACTCTTGCCAGGGCTTCCCTGGTGGGGCAGCATCCAGATACCATCCTTCCTCTGCTGCCAGCTCTACTTCTTTATGTGACATTATTTTTGAATGCAGATGGATTTTAGTGAGTGAGAATTACTGGCAAAAAGGAGTTTCCACTCGGCCTGCCTTCCTCCCTCCCTCCCTCCCTCCCTTCCTCCCTCCCTCCCTCCCTCCCCCCCTCCCTTCCCCCCTTCCTTCTCTTCCTTGTTGCCTGTGATGTGAAGTCTTGGTGTGCTGGTTTCCCAGGAAACCATAGAAAGGACAGAAGGTGACTGAGTGCTGCATCAGGCTGCACCGTGAATGCTTGGTGAGCTGCAGCGAGGGCAGGCTCAGAGCTCAGCAAGGTACCAGCAAGATGAAAAACCCTGCACCACCAGGGAACCAGTTAGGTGTGAAGGATCATTCCAATTAGGTAGAGCTGCAAGAATCTTGAAAACTGCTTTATTTTTTTTTTAAATTCTGGGGGGCAGTACATGTATGGGCATGCATGCGTGCGTGCATGTGTGTGTATGTGTGTGTGTGTGTGTGTGTGTATCTAATGCTAATGATGGATGTCTTCTCTCCGCCTCCTGTCTCTCTCCACTTTAGTCTTTGAGACAAGGTCTCTCTTTGAACCTAGAGTTGCTGATTTGGCTTCAGCGACAGCCAGTGTGCATCTGGGATTCCCTTGCCTCTGGCCAAACCCAAACCCTGGGATTCTGCACCACCATGCATGGGTTTTGTGCGTTCTGGGGAATCTTAACTCTGGTTCCCATGCTTGCTCAGCAGTCTCTTCCACCACTAACCCATCTCTCCACCCGCCGCTTTAGTTATGGTTTCTTGCTAGCCTGGAGCTCACTGATTTGGTTAGACTGTCTAGTCACTGAGCTCCAGGAATCCACTCGTCTCTGCCTCCCCAGTGCTGGTTTACAAGCCCTTGCCACCACTTTTACATGGGGTCTGGGGATCAAACTCCGATCCCCATATTTGCTCAGCAGGCTCTGGCTTTACTGACTGAGCAGCTCCTCAGCCCCAATGGATCTTTTATAAATCTCTACTCAGGTCTTCCCTGGGTACTGTTTCCAAAGACGCGCAGGTGGATGTTTACAAAATCACTTTCCCAGGCTAATTCATTGTCCCCTGGGAACAGCATCCTCTGGGGGCTCCAGCTCACTATTCCAGAAGTCGCTTTGTCTGCAGTCTGAACGACTCTGACCTTCAGAGGGGATAATGGTCAACGCAGCTCAGCCCTGATGCTTATTTTCCTAACAGAACACTTTCTGCCCCAGACCGTTAGCTAGGGATTGGCAGAAACAGGGGTGTAGATGAGGCTCTTAAAGAGACCAGCGAGCGCCACGCAGGAACACTCGGGGTTGCTAAGCAATAGCATCCACCTGAACACTTGGGGTTGCTAAGCAATAGCATCCACCTGAACACTCGGGGTTGCTAAGCAATAGCATCCACCCTAGTGCTGTGGCACTCATTTGCAAATATGCCTGAGAATTTTTTTTCATATAGGGTGTCATGTAGCCCAGGATGACTCACATTCCCTATGTAGCCGAGGATGCCCTTGAACTTCCCTTCCCTGCCTCTACCTCCTGAGTGCTAAGACTGCATGCGTGTACTACCACACGTTATGTGTTATGCAGTGCCGGGGATGGAACCCATGGCTTCCTGTGTGCTAGGCAAGCCCTGTAACAACTGAGCACCCCTAGCCTCCAAGCCTGGTCTATAGATCTAAAATGTTTTTCTTATCTAGATGGCAGTTTGAAGATTCAAATGCAAAACCCCAAGCCATCTCATACCTTTGAGAGAAGAAATAGACCCAGGCATGTCCTATTAACCTATTTAAAAAATTTTAATTAATGAACTGATTCATTAATTAATTTTGAGAACCAGGCTGGCCACACGTGTTTGCTATGCAGCCAAGAATGACCCTGAACTTCTGAACTTCCTCTTTCCACCTCCCAGATGTTGGGATTATTGAGAATGTCGGAAGAACGACCCTCCCACAGGGCTAGGTGGACTCCAATCATGCGCAGAGTGAGTGGCATGAGGCCTGGCCCCACAATCCGTGCTCAGTACCACAGAGTGATGCCTGTCAGCGCACAGGGAACTCTCCGCACACTCAGCTGTCATAGTCACCACCAACGACATGTCCAGTACTGCAGGGAACAGCGGGCCAGCAGCTAGGTCACTGCCCACAAGGCCCAGCTCTATTCCTGGCGGCAGGAAGCCTGACGCAAGGCCATCCTGCTGTCTCCTCACCCGCTTCAAAGAGCAGTTACCATGCTGCGACACGGCCTGACCTCAGCCAAGAAGGAGCAGGCCTGTCCCCACAGGCCTTCAGTAACAGCCGTCCAGCAGAGACAGACACTGCTACTTGCTGTTTCCTGAGAGCCCGAGGCTGTGTTATAGACCCGGTGTCCTTTGCAAACAGAACATGTAAAAGGAGCTCAGCTGGACCTTGCTGGTGCCCACCCACTGCCCACTCGCTGGAGTTCGTATATGAGCTACAATTGAAAAGAAGCTGTTTTATTGAGCCCCGGGGCTCACTAAGGCCCCAAATCAGGTCAAAAATGAAGGTGAGAGTGTATTTTAGATTAAATATTGATTTTGAGGCGTGTGCTGAGACGTGGGCCGGGAATACGTGTGCAGCAAATGGCCTGTGGTTCTTGCTCTTCTAGAGGCTTACAAATAGGACCCTTGGGGACACCCAGTAGAACCACTGATTGGACCCTTCATGCTGGCCACCATGAGACACAGAGACAGGGGTTGCTAAGCACAGGAGCCCCCCCATTACAGTTCTGGTTTCCCCACAGGAGTGAGTGAGCCCATTAACCTTCTCTCATGGAGGGAGCTGGAGAGCTCACAACGGCCAGGAGATCTTCTTGGGAGGGGTTGTCATGAGGCCCCTCTGTGTCCCAAGATTATTAAGAAGATATGTAGTTGACTGGGGGTAGAGTTGCTTGGGGGGTGAAGCTGTCTGAGAGTCACCTGAGCTCATACAAGGAGCCTCAATAAACTCACTGGCTCATGTGGTGGTTTAGATCAAGAGCCAACTTGATAGGGCCTCGAACTCCGTCAGGAGACACACCTATCTGTGAGGGAGTTTCTAAACTAGGTTTACCTCAGTGTGGGTGGCACCATCTCCTAAGCCTGCGTCCTGGACTGGATATAAAGGTGACAGCAAGTGGAGCACCGGCATTCACCTCTCTGCTTCCTGACTGTGGATGCCATGTGACCAGCGGCCTCATGTTTCCCACTGCCATGCCTTCCCACAGTGATGGACTGTGTGCCCTCAGACTGTGAGCCAAACACACCCTGCTCTACTGAAGCTGCTCTCTCGGGTTTTTGCCACAGCAGTGAGAGGAGGAATACAGGCAATTGCCCACGACTTGGATGGAACCTTTCTTGGGTCTGTTGATGCCTCCCTATCTGTGTGAATAGACATTGTTTCCTTTCTACCTGGGAAAAGCCATAAGACTGCTTGGAATTTTGCACTTCCTTCTTCTACAGCCTACCATCAGCTCTGCCCACCCCACGGGGCAACTCTGAGCCCCAAATGAGATGACCTATGTCATATGAGGAATGCGCAGGCCCAGAAGCAAGTACGGTGGTCACGGCTCGGAAGCCCAGCAGCACTGACCTCGGACTCTGACCCGTCCACCGACTTCTCCTGGAGGTTCACGCTCTCCGTCAGCACAGCGCCGTTGTACTTGTTGCAGATGTCCTCGTCGGAGTAGTGCAGACCTCCGGGGCTTGGTCGGGGTGGGGATCTACAACAGGACAACACGAGTTACTCTGGACACAGGACAGAGCCCCGCAGGTGGGGCTCCTAAGCCGCTCATGTGGGAACAAGGAGGACAGCACCCCCAAGGGCTTCGTGTTATGGCTGAGGTAGAACTCCAAGCACTGAGCTCCTGTAGGCTTCAGGGGCTGTGCAAGGTCAGGGCTCTAGGAACAAGCTGTCTTGGCAAAGTGGAACTTTCAACAAGAAGGGCACGTGGGGGTTTGGGTCAGCAGGAGATGCAGGGCACACGGAACTCTGGGAGACAGAGGAAGGAAGTACATGCTGGCCAGGGCTGAGGTGAATCTACAGGGAAGAGGTCTGACATCAGGATGGAACTGCGGATAGTCTCCTGAGGATGAGGGTGAGTGGGTTTAGGAAAGCCCACTAGCCCGGGCTTCCACTCTGCTGGGGCTCAGCACACAAAGCTGGGCCCAAGGGCAAGAAGACACTGAGGCATTAGCCCTTAAAGATTGACAGATTCTTAGCCCAATCACCGACTGCTCCCTACAATACTGCAGGCAGAGCCCGTGTCTGGTTTGTAACTAGTGGGATACAGGGGTGACTGTGGTCACAGTATGTCATACAGAAAGGGTGGAGGCATCAATTCCATTTGTTACAATCGCGTAGCATTGTATGAAGACAGCCCTCTTGGCCAGCAGGAGATAGAATATAAAGTGTGGCCGGCTCTTTGGTGTGTATTGTGCACGTGTGCACGTCTGCATATCTGCATGCATGTGGATGGACATTTGGAGGTCAGGGGTTGATTCTTCCGCAATAGCTCTCCGCTTTGTGCGGCAGGGTCTCTGGCTGAACCCAGAGCTCACTGATTCAGCTATTCTTGCTAATCAGCTGGCCCCAGGGAGCCTCTGTCTCCATCTCCTGAGTGCTGGGGTCACAGGCAGGCAGCCATCAAGCCCGCCTGGCTTTCACTGAGTTCTGGAGATCTGAATTCCAGTACACACACACACACACACATGCACACACGCACACACACACGCACGCACATGCACATGCATGCACACACATGCACACGCAAACACACACATCTTACAATGACTTTATGTTTTAAATGACTTTATGATTTTGTGTTGGGCTCCATCCACAGCTGTCCCCAGCTGCATGCAGCCCACGGGCAGCAAGAGAGACAGACCTAAAAAGAACTCCGGCTGGCTTTGTGGGAAGAAACATCCTGTGAGTGACCTCTGTGGCAGGGGACTAGGGATAGCCCCCAATCTATATCAGGAAGAGGCCAGCCCTAAGTCATGCGGGGGTGGGGGGCACACAGACACATTCTGCTAAGAGCTGGAGTGAGCTTGGAAGATAATTATGGCCTAATGGAGCCTCATCTGAGAAAACAGCCCAGTGACATAAGGACTATGGCTAGGGGTGGCCCTAGCAGGAGACCACCCAGGCGGGGGCAATCTCTACCTCTGGTATATGTGTTATACTATGGTCATTTGTCACATGGCAATAGAAAACAAACACACTCAGTTTCAACTTCCTGCCCTGTTCCTTTTTATTATCTTTTAGCAATGATTTTCATGTTTGTTGTGTGCACATATATCTGCAAGTTTGTATGTCTGCATACATGCGCTTGTATGTGTGTACCTGCATATAGAAGGCTGTAGGTGATGTCAGGAGTCTTCTTCGATTGCCTTCACTTTCTGTATTGATAGGGTCTCTCAGTTGAACCCAGAGCTCACTGCTAAGGCTAATCTGGCTAGCTATCTGGCTCCAATGACCCCCTGCCTCTGCCTCCAGAGACCTGGGATTACAGGGAGGCCACCATCCTTGCCTGGTATTGACATGGGTTCTGAATTCAGGTCACAGTACTTTCATGGCAGGTGCTTTAAGGCCTGAGCCATCTCTCCTGCTCCCTTGGTTTCTTTACTGAGAAGGAGATATTATAACTTGGGGGAGAATCTCTTCTTAGCATGGATAAATTGTTCAATGAGTCAGAATCCAGCCCATCTTCTCCATCCTGGGGCCGTTCCGTGGTCCCTGTGACTGTGGTCAGTTAGATGGGCAAGGTGCACTCTGGGAGGTGCTCCTTACATTCAGGACCCCCAGGCTGAGGGTGAGGGCAAAGCTGAGTGGTGGTTGTCGATAGGTGGCCCTTCCCACTACGATGGTGAAAGTCAGCCTCGGTGACCGAGCATGGGAAAGTCCTATTCCCAGTGAGTCTGGCATCCTGGCCATTACAACTCCCTTGGGGTGGGCTCTGCCATAGTCTTCCCAGGGAAGCCTATGGGAGGTTCAAAGGTCTCTTCATTTTTTAACGTGTATGTCTGTGTGCTCACAGGTGCATGTGCCATGGCATATGTGTGGCGGTCTGAGGCCACCTTGCAGCAGCTGGTTCTCTTCTTCTACCCTGTGAGCCCCAGGAATTGAGCTCTGGTCATCAGGCTGCTTAGCCATCTTACTGAACTCAGGGCCTCTACTTTCCCCTCCTCAAAAATGATTTCTTTTCGGATAGACTCATTTGTCATCTAACCATTTAGAGGAATCTTTCTTCTTTTTTAATCTAAGACACTACAAGGGAAGCAGGCACTGCTTGATCAGAGAGCTTTGAACCAATGGTGTCTCTCCTAAATTTTTTTTTTTTTCGAGACAGGGTTTCTCTGTGGTTTTGGAGCCTGTCCTGGAACTAGCTCTTGTAGACCAGGCTGGTCTCGAACTCACAGAGATCCGCCTGCCTCTGCCTCCCAAGTGCTGGGATTAAAGACGTGCACCACCACCGCCCAGCAAAATTTCTTATTCATATGTGTGTGTGTTATGCATCAGTACATACGTGTGATACATGCATACATGTATTGAATGCATGTGGAGGCCAGAGGTTGATCACTCAACACCTTAGTTTTAAGATAGAGTATAATAGCAATTTGGCTAAACTAGCAGGCAACAGAGCCCCAGGAATCACCCATATCTACTCCCCCAATGTTGGGGTTACAGACGTGAGCCATGATGTCCAGCTTTTTATATGAGTGCTGGGGCTCTATACTCGGGTTCATGCTTGCATGGCAGGCACTTAACCCAGTGGGCTATCACCCTAGTCTCTGTTATTCTTCTTTGAGACAGAGTCTTACTATGTAGACCAGCTGGCCTCCAACTGGCAGTTCTCCTACCTGGGCCCTGGGATGACTGGCCTGTGTCACCATGGCTGGGTCTAGGCCTCATTTTTTTTTATTTTTTTTATTTTTGAGACAGGGTTTCTCCGTAGCTTTTTGGTTCCTGTCCTGGAACTAGCTCTTGTAGACCAGGCTGGCCTCAAACTCACAGAGATCCGCCTGCCTCTGCCTCCCAGAGTGCTGGGATTAAAGGCGTGTACCATCACCGCCTGGCTAGGCCTCATTTTAAGGGTATGTGAGACTTCAGCTAAAGGGAGCATCCAGGGTGACCCATGTAACCTACAGGCCTTGTTCTTGGGGCTCTGCAAACATGCAAATATCCTACAAACAGCCCTGGTCCCTTTGTTCCCTTAAACCTGTGAACCTGGAGCTGTTAAGGTGAGAACAAACGACTAATTTTCCCTTATGACTTAATCTGGTTTTGTCTGTGGCTCTCTGTGGGCTCGTGATGGGACCTGACCCTGTGAGAAAGTTCAGGACTCTCAGAGAGGCCAACTGTTGTGGATGAACGTATGAAGCCCAGAGAGCCCTTTCCTCTCCAGGACTATGTGAGCATGGAGCCGCTGAGCTGAGACCCTCTGGCTGTCTCAGATCACCCATTGTCACAGCTGTGCTCTCTCAGACGGCCAAGTGACAAGGTGGCACTTGGCTCCGAACACACGGATGTGAACTGAAGAGCTGACCTTAGCTCTGCAGAAGCTACCTCAGTGCCTGAGGCTCAGACGCCTGGGCACCCATTGTCCACCCCACCCTTCCAAACTCACACTCCCCTGAGCTCTCACCCAAAACTATGGCTCCCGAGTTGGGCCAGGGAACCTCACAAATCTAAGAGTCAATGTGGGTCTGTCCCTATCTATAGCCCTCTGAGGCCGCTTGGACATAGGGTGGCTGTAGGACGCATAGTCTCCTTTGTCCAGGTAGCGGAAGTGGAGAGATTGGAAAAGGCTTTCTTGTTCTGTACTAGGAATTGAACCCAGGACCCCGTGCACACGATAGCATACCCTATGGTGCCAAACTGAGTCATATACCCAGTTGTGCACCGGCGGACTCTAGCTAAATGCTCTACTAATGACTTCCCCAGCCCTCACTGGGCAAGGGATTCTAGGCTTATGCTCACCTACTGAGTTATTCCTCAGTCCTCTCCTTATTTTGAGACAGGGTCTTACTCTATTCCCAAGGCTGGATTTGAACTCACTCCATAGCCCAGGCAGGCCTTAACCTTGCAATCCTCCTGCCTCAGCATCCTGAGTGGCTGGGATGAGAGGTCTGCTCCAGTGGACCCTTCTGGAAGGATTTCCTCATCCAGTACCTAAACATGCTAGCCCACATTTGTAACAGTTCCCCTGGGAGCCACAGGTTACTGTTTTGGTGACACAAGATGTCCATTCTTCTCTTGCTGGGGGACTCCTTGGGGACAGTCCTTTGTGGGCCAGGACCTTCCAACTTTACCCCAAAATAATTTCCCGTTTATGTAGTAGGCACGGGAACTTAACCCGCAGAGGACTGCTTATCCTTGGACTATGGGCCTCAAGGCTATGCTTCTCAGGAGTGGAGCCAGACTTGCAGCAGGACGTGGAACACTGCAGCGATTTTTTTATAGTCCCCTGTGTCAGCCCCTCTTGGTCTGGAAGTTCTGTGATGACCTTTTCAAGTTTCTCTGACTCAACAGGGAAACCTTGACTCTCAGTAGACAGGTGAAATGGAAAGAGGGGACTGGGTGCCGTTAGCTTCCACTTCCTGTCCTAATGAATGCAGTGTGTATGGGTGTGTGTGTGGGGGGTGTCTCTGTGTGTGTGTCTGTGTGTGTGTCTGTGTGCTCGAGATTGCAGCCAAGAGGATGAGCAGCTAGGACCCCCTTACTCCAGAGATAGAGGTCAGCTTAGTCAGCTCTGGGTCTCAGTACCCCTCAAACAATTCAAGCTTCCCGAGTGGCAGAGGACACAAGCATCCCGAGACACGATGAGTTTGTCACTGTAAGTTTGGCAGACGATAGATGAACCAAGCCTTTGTTCTGCCTTGTTGAGTCTCACTGCAGTGAAAAGCAGACTCATATTGAAACTGGCTCTGTGAGACAATGCGCCCTTAACGTGGGAAACCCTACGATCTGTTACTCGGGGAAGGCACTCCCCCAGATCTGTATATAGATGCTCATGCATGTGACCATAAGTGCACGCATGTGCGTGCACACATATGTGTATGTGTGTATGTTATGTGTGTGAGTGCAATTGTGCAAATGCTATGGCTCATACGTGGAGGTCAGAGGACAACTTCTGGTGTTGGTCCTCGCCTTCTACCACGTTTGACACAGGGACTCTGTTTGCTGCTGTGCATACCAGGGTAGCTGGCCCATGAGCCTACAGGGGATCTCTGGACTCTGTCTCCCGTCGCATAGGAGCACAGGAGTTACCAGACAGACACACATTGCTTTGCTGTATATGGAATATTTTGGTGAGTGCCTGTGGATGGGGGGACACATGCCAGGCATTCGGCCTTCAATGGCTCAGCCCAGCCTCCTACCTGGTTCCGTTCTTTTTTGAGAAGGTGCTTTTGACATTGAGGTGGCGACTGTTGAGCTCCAAGGCGGCAAACCCTCCATTATCCAGGGTCACCGACTCTTCCATGTTGGAGATGCCCTTACCTAGAGCCGAGAGGGAAAGCGGTATAGTCTTAGTAATGTGTCCACTGCAGTGACACGGGGGCAGCTCAGTCAGCACCACCAGCCCCTGTGATCCTGTCAGATGTGACTCCAGAATCACCCGGCATCGGCCTCAGCTAGAGAGGCAGTCAGAGCCGAGCTGAGGAGCAAAGCTACGTGCGAGCCTTGCAGCACTGGAGCAGAAGAGCGATATTATTAGCATTTCAGTGTTTATCTTGCCCGATGCCAAAATGCCAGCATCCTTGCCAATATTTTATGAAAATGTGATCAGAATGCATACCCTCATTAAAAGTCAGGGAAGTCAGATGTTTCACAAGTCACAAAATTAAAAGACTCACAATCATGTAATGAAATTGAAAGTAAAAAAGCAGGCTTATATGGGTAAGATGGGTGAAGAAAGGGTTTCCTTAAAGTGAGACAGATGTCCCAAATGGACGGTGGTGATGGCTGCCTCTGTCTTTGCATTAACCGCTGAATTGTAGGCTTTTAAATACATCTACAAATGTGTATCTGTGAGGGTTAAATTTTACAAACTATTAGTCACTTATTTGGTATGTCTCTGTGGGTATCAATGTTACAGCGCCTGTGTGGAGGTTGGAGGACAACTTTCAGGAGTTGAGTCAGGTCCTGGGAATTGAACTCAGGTCTTCAGGCTTGGCAGCAGGTGCATCTACCTTCTGAGTCATCTCTCAGTCTTGCTTGACAATTTATTGGAATTTGGAATCACCCAAGAGATAAACCTCTGACCGTGTCTGTGGAGGGTTTTCTAGATTAGGTTAACACCTACACAACATTAAGATTATAGACACGGGTATTGCCATGTCCTAGATATTACAAGGGAGTTGGGGATTTGAACTCAGATCTTTATGCTTGTACAGCAAGCACTCTTACTCACTGAGCCATCTCTCCAGCCTCCATCTGGGAAGCTTGCACTAACACATTTACTTGGGAGCTGGGATTGTCTTCTACCTTCCTATGTGAGCTGAGAGAGTCTTTGAAGGTGAGAATTTTATCTGGCACGTTCCTCACTATCCTGCTGCCTCTAGGACAGTCTTACCCACCCCCAAGACATGGTAAAGGTATATGTTTGCCCTGAGAGGATTCCCTGCACCGGGAACCCTGCACCTTCCATGTGGCAGGATGCTGAGACTTAAAAGACCTTAGAGCCAGTGCGGTAAATGATGCTAAGTTTGCCTCTGCCCAGGGATGTGATGATGGGTATCAGACTGGCGGGGACACAATGAGAGGGGCTAACAGGCGCTTGCTAGGAAACAACCAAGGATATAAAAGGCTTAAATTCCACACCCCAAGTCACCTTCTGGGAGACAAGCCCCAACCTCAGGCTTCAATTATAATGTTAAATCAATACCCTAGGGGGAGGCTGGGTATTGGAAGGTGCCGGTCTGCTGTGTCTAGTGTGCTTTCCAGATGGAAGAGGAGAGAGAGGCATGGGAAGACTTCATGCTATTGTGTATCTGCATTAACTCACTGAAATGACACGCCATTCATACTCTGCAAATCCCAGAGGAATAAAATCTGATTTACGAACACTTGTTAGAAGTGAATTTATACAGAAAAGAAAAGGAATGAACCCTTCCTTGCAGGGATGGATTCCTAGTGTCTGGGCGATTTAGGCGCTCTATCTCCTTAACCCCTCCAGAGGCACTGATGCCTGGCAGGGGTCCCCAGGGGACTAGCGTGGCTGTGATCTCCATGAACAGATCTACAACCCTTTAGTAAGGACAGACCTTTCTAGAAAGTAGAGACAGATTGACAGGTAGGTCTAAGTAGCCTGGTAGTTGTGGTGTGTGTGTGTGTGTGTGTGTATACATATGTATACATGTGCATGTGTGTGTGAAGGCAGAGGCCAGAGGTCAGTCTGGGGTATCATTACCAACCATTTTTTTTTGAGGCAGGGTCTCTCACTGGGATCTGGGGCTTACAGATCAAGCTAAGATGGTGAGGGAGCCCCAGCGATCCACCTGTCTCCACTCCAGGTCAAGCTTTTTCTACATGAGTGTTGGGGATCTATCTCTGGTCATCATGTTTACAGTCAGTACTTTCCCAACTGAGTTACCTCCCCAGCCCCATTGTGTTTTCTGGCTCAGCTTTGATAAATGCAGTGAGGCGGGGGCTGTGAGGGTGGGGAGCGGAAGCCCGCAGAGGTAAAGCTCTTATCTAGTTGCTAAGAAGTGGTCTTACTGGTCATTATGAGGATTCTAAGAATTGAGGACAATGAAGAGCATCCATGTGAAGTGTATGAAGATGTGTTCTCGTCTAGTGTAGCATTGTGGGGTCCTTGCAGCATCCATAGGCTGAACATCACACCCTCCTGCTCTGCTCCTCTTCCTCAACCATAGCATTGCCTTTGAGAAACATGCCTCCATTGGCCTTCTCCTGACTTCCACGTCTAAGAAGCTGCACCACATGAGCGTTCCTGTGGCTGCCTTCATCCCCCGCCTACGTGTTTATTTCTTTAATGATGGTGATCAGTCCAACAGCATACGTGCGCAGATGGGGCGCCGGCTCAGTGCTGAGCATGGAGCTCTGCTGACCATGAGGGAACTGATGCTCAGAGGGGTCAGAGCTGGACGAGGGGATGGAAAGTATATGAAAGAGGCCCTTTCCTAGGAAATTTCCATCACACTCAGTGAGCTTATCCCAAATACCTGAGGTGGGTCCCCGCTTATCCCTGTATCAAAGGGGCTAGGATGAGATTTTTCTTTTTTAACACTCATCTTTCTAGTCCAGTTTAAAAACATAAGTGTATAACAGCAATGAGGTGTAGGAAAGAAGATTCAGAGAATCCAATCCAGCAAGTCCAACACCATGGGTAAGACACATGGCAAATATAGGGGGACAGAAACTGTATCTCCAGGTCTGGAGTTCTTCTCTTGGTTGGCTAGTGCTTGGGATGAAGTTTAGGGACTCTGGCATGCCAGGAGAGTACTCTACCACTGAGCCACACCCCAGCCCCTCACTGGGGGATTCTAGGCAGGGGCTCTACCACTGAGACACACCCCAGCCCCTCACTGGGGGATTCTAGGCAGGGGCTCTACCACTGAGCCACACCCCAGCCCCTCACTGGGGGATTCTAGGCATGTGCTCTACCACTGAGCCACACCCCAGCCCCTCACTGGGGGATTCTAGGCAGCTCTACCACTGAGACACTTATTTCCATAATACTTATGCACTGTTAAAGGAGACCTTGGTAGATCTAGCAGAGAAACCAAATGTCAGTCCTCATGTCCAAATGCCAGGTCACCATAGGGAAACAGAGGCGGATGTCATACCTGTGCCACAGTTCTTGTACTTCTTGCTTTGCCCATGCAGGACCAGTGCGAAGACCACCAGGAGGACAAGGAGGAGGCTGGAGAGCGCCATCACCAGCAGGAACCACCACTCCTCATAAAACGGGGCTTCAGCTTGTGCTGCGGAAAAGACCATGTAGGATGAGGCTCCACAGTGACTCCTGACAGCCATCTCTCCACAACCTGGCAGCAGGGAGAGGAGCTTCCAGTCAGGGCTATCACAGCCCAGCACATGATCTTCTGGGAATTTCATAAGCTCCATAGCAGGTGCGGGAATCCACACTCAGGGATTTTTCTATTTTCTCTATGGAATAAATCTTGGGGGTCTCTGCTTTTAACTCTCAACTTGGTAGGATCTAGAATCACCCAGGAGCCTCTGGGAACTGTAAGGGGTCATCAGATCGGTCAGGTTAACTGATGAGGGCAGAAGACCCATCTTAACTTATGGGTGTCACCATTCCCTGGCTAGGGGCCTAGGCTATAATATGTAGTGTTTTGAATAAATATGACCCCCACAGGCCATAATGAGTGTGTGTGGCCTTTTTGGAATAGGTGTGGCTTTGTTAGAGGAAGTGTGTCATTGGGGGTGCATTTTGAGGTCTCAGAGGCTCAGGCCAGGCCCCATGTCTCACTGTCTCTTCCTGCTGCCTGCACATGCAGATGTAGAACTCTCAGCTACCTCTCCAGCACAGTGTCTGCCGGCATGCCACCATGCTCCCCACCATGATGATAATGGACTGAACCTCTGCAACTGTAAACCAGTCCCGACTAAATGTTTCCTGTATAAGAGTTGCCGTGGCCATGGTGTCTTTTCACAGCAACAGAAACCCTAACCAAGACACAATAAGTGAAGAAAGGGAGTTGGGTGTGCATTCGCTGCTCTCTGCTCCTCCATTGTCAATGTGCTGTGATCAGCTGCCTCAAGCCCCTGCCTCCATCCCTTCCGTACCATGATGGACTGCACCACTGAGCTGGGAGCCAGAACAAACTGTTTCTCCCTTAAGGTGTCTTTGTCAGGGCAACAGGAAGAGAAATAGAACAGGATGGATGTATGCCAGACCTCCCTCTCCCACTCGTGACCTTACCCTTGAGAACATCCGCCATGCCTCTTCTAATCCTACCTATTTGGAAAAGCTGACATAAAGGGGGACCCTGCCACTCCTCCATGGCTCAGCCTTCCCACAAATGCTGTGTGCTTAGCTTCATTACATCATTGATCTCACCGGCAACCTGGTTCCAACCATCTTCATCATTCTCTGCTATCCTATCCCCTCATTGGAGAAATCTACCTGGATGGATTTACCCCACCCCACCCACCTCTTCTCCTGGCTCCCCTTGGTGACAAACAAGGGGATCCTGACCTCTCAATGTCTCTGGATTTGACGCCACTGGGCATATTTAGCTACCTGTTGGCCTCCTTGGCTGGTCCAGGAGCCCCTGAAGCCTGGGGCTGTGTGCTATTTTATGTTCCTAGCAAAACTGAGCTGAACTGTGGGTTTTGTGTTCGAACCTGCTTTAGAGCCATCTACTCAAAAATGCTTTGTGTAAAAGCTGCTTGGGCGAAGGGTATGCACGCGGCCTCCTTCCTGTTTGTTCTATTCTGTTCCTGAAGAGAGGAAAATGTCCTCTCTACAGGTGCTGGGCCTATAGGCCCCCACTCATGCCTTTCAGGGGTGTCCCTGTGAGCTGGTTAAATGGTACCGAGGGCCCTGAATGACAAACCTCTTATAGGCAGAGCCGGGGGTCTGTCTCCAGCTGCCAAAACCTGCAGAAAACACTTAGACCTTTGCATTAAGTATCTCATTGGCTGGATGACGAATGAGTGCATGCTGGGAATAAAGGGGAAATTGGCTTTGGATAATGGCACACCACAGGGCTTCTCAGGCGATGACAGTGTTCTGAGTCCGAAGGATGTAAGTGGGGTGTCTGGCTGTGCATTCAGTATCTCACAGAGCAAGTTCTGTGACTCTCAGGCTGGCCACCCACGAGTGCTGGCCAGTTCTGCCTCTTGGCAGGGAGGAGAGACCTCAGCTGTCCTGTGGGGAGTTCTCATCCCAGGGTTTGGGTACTGATGCAAGGCCAGTGGGTGATGGAAGCTAGCATTTCTGAAGGATGTCATGAACTGACTGTGTTTCAGATGGCAGCCATGGCTGGCTTGGATGCTGTGGGATCTCAGAATTGTTTGTGGATGCTGCCCCAGGGAAGAAATGAGGGATCTGTATTCTATCTGCTGTCTGCTGTGTGAGGTTCAAGACCATGTGGGCATGAAGCTCTTCATACCAGTTCTTCACAGAACCAGCAATGTTTTATATTCTTTTCCGTGTGTGTGTGGCCAGAGAAGTCAACTGCAGAAAGGTCAACGGCAGGTGTCATCCTCAGGAATCCCACCCATCTCCCTTTTAGACAGGCTCCCTCATGGCCTTGGAGCTCACAGATCAGGCCCCAGGGACCCTCTCCCTGCCTACACAGAGCAGAGACTGCAAGTGCTTGCTGCCATGCCTGAGTTCTTGCTATGGCATGGAAATCTCACTTTGTCTGTACAGTGTCCTTGGCAGTGGCTCAGTGTCTGGGGCTCTGCTTGAGGAAGGCAGCCCCAGGGAGAAGCTGCAGAGTACACCGTGCTCCCACTGCCATCTGCAGTAGCTCCTCCACCCCAGTGGAGGGCAGGTCAGCCTCTCAGCTCCTCCCCTCCCTTCTCCCGCGATGAGCTTCCTGCTCCTGTCTTTTGGACAAAGGACAGAACCCCTCACGTGTCCTAAAGGGCTTACCTGACACAGCTGTGGAAGGGCGGCTGGGTTCCCCAAAGCCCGCCTGGTTCATGGCCACCACCCGGAACTCGTAGGTCACCCCTTGCCGCAGCTTGTCCAGGCCCACGGTGTACGAGGTGGCGCTCCGGGGAATGTCCTTCGCAAACATGTCCCATAAGCCTTCATCTGCAAGAGGAATCAGAGATGGAGCAGAGGTCAGGGCAGCTCTTCTGGAGATGAGTCCTAGGCACCTGGCTGCCTGCATGCCTGGCTGGCCAGCTCACAGGTGCCCAGGACAGGGCATCTGGTGCCAGCCCCAGAGGCTGGAGAGGACCACGGGTGGAGAGGCGTGTCTCCTTGATCAGCAAATCCCCAGAGTAGCGAGCAGGGCATGATCGTGTCTTTATTTGTTGTTACACTTACTTATTTTGTATGTGGGTGTGGACATGCCATGGGGCACATGTGGAGATCAAGGGACAACTTGTGGGACTTCATTCTTCCACCATGTGAGCTCTGGCACCAAACGGGTCCTCAGGCATGGCGGAGCCATCTCATCGTCGGGAGTGGCATCTCCGTATCATATTCTCATGGGTTCTAGGTCTCCCCTGGTTTCCCACTTGATGTCACCTTAGGGACCCTGGCTCCCTTTTGGTTTGCTGCTTTCCCTGCCTGTGCTACATACCCCATCGCTGACCCTTTAGATCCCATTCTTGACCTACAGACAACTCCACCTGGGCACGAGCTGGTCACCCGCTGGCCTGCACTCATTTCGGGTCCCAACCCTGTTCTGGCTGGAAACAAAAGGCAGCCAGCTGGGCACGGGGACAGTTTGAGGCATAGCTCCCCTTTCTCACTGCTGCCCCCACTGTGGTGGTGCACGGCGTTCTCCATGCACTGTGGACAGAATGGACATCTGTGCTCCTGGACTGGCCGTCATCCATCTGTCTGCGGTTCATCTCTTTCAGAGAAAAATGCTGGATTGTGCAGGAAATGCAGGCCTGGTACATGGTTGGGGGTAACACCGTTAGAGCTCGATGCCCTCTGCTGGGACTGAGACCCTGGTTTCTGCCTGCAAGGCCACTTCCCAGATGAAAATATCTTAGCATTGCCCAGTGTCTTGAGCACCTACAGTGTCAAGCCCACCCTAATTGCAGAGTGAGTGTTTTACCTGCATCACAACTGCTAGGGAGCAAACTCTGCAGTGCTTCGTGGCCAAGCCACTATCCCAGCGCCTCACTGAAGGTTTCTAGGCAGGTGCGCTACTGCCAAGTTCTGCCCCAGCCTGGCTTTTTAGTCAATGGCCTGGCACTACCACTACACATTTTTTTTTTAAGATTTTGTATTCTGGACAGATGCTTTCAAATCCATGCTCTCAGTAATATTCACAATGCCAGAGGCAGAAACTACCCAAGTGACCCATGGACAGACAAAGGGCTAAACAAAACACTGCATGTTCACACAACGGAATATTACTCCGCTTTCAGAATAAAGGGATTCTGACAGTAAGCTTGGATGCTGAGGACCAGATGCCCAGTGAAGTCAGCCAGTCATAAAGGACCACATACTGCACAATGTTGTTTAGATAAGGTCCTCGGGGTTGTTTTAGTGCTGGAGACAGAATATGGAACGGTGGGTTCCAGGGAGTGGGAATCAGTGGGGAGGGTCTGGGTTTCCAAGACGAAAGGTGGCGATGGAGACACAGCAACATGAAGGTACTCAGAGTTACTGAGCTGTACACTTCATAAGGCTAAGGTGTGGCTGGGGAGGTGGCTCGGGGGTAAATGGTTTGCTGCGTAAGTATGGGGACCTGAGTTTGATTCCCAGCCGGCACAATTCTCAGAGCTGGGTAGGCAGAGACAGGAAAATCCTTAGTACTCGGTGGCCAGTCAGTTTGGCCTAATGAGTGAGTTCCAGCTAGAGAGCGACCGCGGAGAGTGACTGAGGAATGACATCTGAGGGTGTCTCTGGCCTCCACGGGGACACACCACACCCACCCACACCCACACATACACACACCACACCCACACACATACACACACCCATACACATACACATAAATACACACACACATACATACACACACCACACAAACACATACCAACACACACGGTGACTTTTCTTTTATACATAGTTTTCCACTGTAGGTAAATACTAAGTTTATGTAAATTCTGATATTTAGGAAAATGCAAATAAGATCAAAGCCAGAAAATGTCTTATGTAGAAAAGAAGAAAAAGGCAAATGGCTTTGATTCCACAGCACCAACCAACAGAGCAAAAGAAACACAGCCAGTGAAATTGGTCACGGTGACACAAGCTCTCACATGGTGGAGGAGGGGCGATCAAGTCATCCTTGGCTTCATGGCAAGTTCTAGGCTAGCCTGGGCTAAATGGAGGCCATGTGTTAACAATAACAGCAACAACGCACTAAAATCCCAAAGTACTGTGGCTGAACAAACTCTGTAACTACATAGCCCAGGTTCTGTCATTGGCTGTGTGACCTCAGGCAGAGCACTCACCCTCTCTGGGACTTGTCAACCAAACGGTGATAACATAGGTACATCCCGTGTAGGCCTGCCTTGAGGATTCAATATGTTTTTATTTATAACGTGCTTAGCACACTGTTTCACACGCAGTCAGCGCAACGTGAGTGATTGCAAATAAAATATAAGTGATTCCCCAAGGAGGCTGCCTCTAAAAGGTGGGCGCGGAGCCTGAACTGTTCCCATGATGTAGAAGTGCTTCCCAAGTTCAGTTTCCTCTTAGAGGCAGAGGTATGCGGGACTCAGAAAAGCCAGCGACCGGGGGAGGGAGAGCCCAATGAATATACATGTGCACGCACCTGCTGGTTTTATGCCCAGGAGTGACGGGAAACAAAACCTCGCCACACCTCCTTCACAGAGGATGCTCTCGGGTGGATCAGCCCATCGGTAAACAGGAGGAGATCGCCCGTGTATGAGTCTGTGTTTGCTCAGGGTTGAGACTTTGCCCTGGCGAGGCCCCGATAGTCACAGGTTAATGAATGAGGTGATGCTGATGGTTTCAAAGGCAGCAGCAGAGGCCTTTAATCACACAGCCTTGTGATTTATTCCTACATACTCACGTCATTGACTGTTGCTCATCAGGAGACCCCTCAGGGGTGGCAATGTTACTAAGGCAAACTATAGCGTAGGTGGTCCCTCCCCTTCCCCCAAATAACAAGGTTTATGTGCACAGAATGAATGTCACTGTGGCTTAGGTATATTTTTTAAAGATTTGTTTTATTTGAGGTATGTGAAAATATTTATGTGAATTATACATACCATATGTGCAGGTGCATTTGGCATCCAGAAGAGGGCACTGGCTCTCCTGGAGCCCGAGTTACAGGCAGCTGGGAGCTGCCTGAAACAGATGCTGGGAACCGAACTCGGGTCCTCTCTAAGAGTAGCAAGCGATCTTAACCGTGAACCACCTCTCTAGCCCTGGTTTATATTTCTTATGTGAATTTTGCTTAAGAATGGCCGGGAGTCATAGCGCAGTTAATACACCTGGCCTGCATAGCTCTAAGCCCCTGACGTTCCCTTGTCCATCTACTAAGATTGAGGGCCCACTCTGTGGTGGGATGCTCCTCTGCCCCTCGGGGCTCAGGAAGCTCTGTGCTCACAGGCTGTGCACAGTCTAGGACAGGAGGAAGAGGTAAAGCAAGGGCATGTCCCCCGCTCCCCCAGCCACATTCCAGGAAGTGGCAGCCATTCCACCCACAACTCCAGAGTGTATGCTCGGTTTACTTCACTGTATACCCCAGGGCTCTGGAATTTTTAAAGAATTAATGAGACATTGGTTCTTATCATCTATCCACCCACCTACCCATCAACCTACACATATATACCCATCCCCCACAACCCACCCATCCACCCATCACCCACCCATACACTCAACTGCCCACCCATCCATCTACTTATCCTTACCCACTCCCTCATCTGGGCACCTGTGCACTGACTCAGCCACCCATCCATCTAGCCATCCACCCACTCCCCATGTATGCACTACCTCACCTATCCACCTATCAGCCCACCTACCAACCCATTGGTCCATCCACCCATTCACTCAGCCACACGCCCATCCACTTTTGTATCCACCCATTCCTCATATGTGCACCTGCTCACCAACTCACCCATCCATCTACCCATTCTCCCACGTACCCATTTATGAACCATTCAACCACTTACGAACACACCCACCCACCCATCTCTCTGCCCACCAACATAACCACCCCCAATCATTCACTCACTCATCCACCCACCCATCTACTCACCCTGCCAGGCAGCCATCTTTGCTTCCCATAGTCTCTTCAAGGCCCCAACTCCAACAGTCTTTCCAGAAACAACAATTACCCCTATATTTCTTCGTGCTTAGCTCCAAGGCCCTAAATGCTGAATGCGTTGTGGCATGTTTTCAGCTAAAGAGATAATGCTATGCTATCAGAGTCTAAACACAGAAGAAATACAGGCTTACAAAACTGGGTGTTGTTCAAAACCACTAAAGCTAGATGAGAGCCCCGGAGCCCGGAGGATTTCCATTGCATCTGAGGTCTGAACACCTTTGTGCTGAGCTCTCTCGGCGTCCTCTGCATTCATGTTTACTTAATATTCTCCTGTTGCTGGGGACACACACGATGTTCCCTGCTCCTATCGTCACCCAAAGACCACATTTTACTTTAAGAGCTCTGTCATAGCTCCAGGAGCTCTGTGCATTTTTTATAAAAACATTTTAAAATATTGATATAGAATCTCAACACAGAGCGATTTATTCAGCAATCCACTTACACTCAAAAATGGGGGAGGGTGGTGTCATGCCAAGACGATTTCCTTCGGAATTAAAGGAAGAAAATGTTTGCATTTTTTATTTTGCTTAATTCTGCTTTCTAAAATTAGTATGTCGTACTTGGATTATAATTCACTGGGCTGCTTATCCACACCAATATTTACATGGTGATCTCCAGTGGCGGGGGAAGGGGGACTGACAAAAAAAAAATCAACAAAACTTGGCAGCTGTGAGAGCGGCCACTGTTCCCCAACTGTGGGTTGTTTTTCTCATTTTTATTATGCTGCTAAATATCTCAATAAATCAGTGATGGAGAAAATACCTCCACAAATTTGTGAGAAATATAACATTACAGAACTATTAACAATAATGAGATTTGTGCCACTGATTTTCCTTGTATTGAGAAGCTCCCCAGTGCCTGGACTTTCATCTCAATCACAACAGGCGAGGATGGCGGGACTGTGTTTGCCACAAGGAAACCCTGGGCACTGAGTGCAAGTGACCCCCTTGTCCTCACGGGCAAGCTGGGACGTCACCGCATGTCACACACAAGGCCAGGTCTCTACTGGCTGATCCTGAGCGGTGGATCCTGGGCCAATTCCTGGGCGATTGGTCCCCCGGGTGACTGACTTGTCTCCTGGTTGACTCACTGGTCCCTTGAGCAACTGATTCATCTCCTGGGTGACTGATCAGTCCCCTGGGAGACTGGTCTCTGGGTGACAGATCCCCTAGGTCTCTTGGATGATCCCTGGGTGATCAGCACGTGTCTGACTGATCTCCTGCCTAACACCCAGTTGCCTGGTCTTCTGCGAATGTCACAAGGTAACAGCACGGATGACCTTTGATTCCCTGAATGGCTAACCTTCTGGGTGATGACTGATACCCTAGATAATTGACCCCTGCATGCCTGGTCCTCAAATGACTGATCCCTGGATGAATGATTGACAGATCCTCAGGTGACTGACCCCTGGATAATCCTCCCGAACTGACTTCCCCATGAGTTAACCCCGGGGAAATGATTCCTGGATCATCCATCTCTCGTTTCTTGGCACACTGTCAGAGAAAGTCTGCCTCGAGGTCTTAAGACAGCAAGGAAGCACCAGGACATGGATGCTGCAACTGTTCCTAAGCAAGTGTCACTGTCACCACAGTCCCACAGAGATGGTGGAACCTTGGACCTCAGCTCTCTGCATGGGGTTCCTTAGAGAAGATGGGCTCTGTGATTTTCCTCCTCCATTGTGTTGTTTACCCAAAGAAAGAGAAAGGAGACCCTAAAAACAGATGGACGGCTCTTCCCGTACAAACGTATCTACTGTCAAAGGCTATGCTTGTGTTCAGAAGATGAAATCAGTCAGCTTTTATCCCTCAACGCTGGCAGCTCCCAGCCCCAATGTAAGGGATGCGTTTGTTCCCTATGCTATCCCATCTTTTCTAAACCAAGAGAGAGCCCAGTGCAGCATGACCAAGGGGCCTTCGCTGGAAATATCCCTCCAACGCCCAGACATAAGTGCTTGCAGGTACCAGGGCAGACGACATGCCAATACAAAAGTTTGATTTCACAGCCAATTAAACAGGGCCTCCACGCTGAATGAAACTGTCGCTCACTACCGAGGCTGCGGGTTCCGGTAACTCACGAAGCCAACAGCCTGACCGCCAGCCTGCAGTGCTGAGCGAGTGGACGCCTGGCAGTCGTTTATTTCTTAAGCGCTGCCGTTTCTCTCTGTATAAGCAGTCAAGCTAGGAGGTGAGGCTTAAACAACATGCTGAACACAGCTGCTAATAAAAATGTCTTTTGTCTGGTCCTTGCCCAGGGTTGCAGACAGCACTTGGTGCAAGTCTCATGGCAGGGATGGCCAATGAAGGAGACTGACTCAGGGGAGGAGGAGGACACCCAGGCATTTGGTGGGAGGAGGAGGGAGAGCTACATGAGGCATAGCCCCTGCTGAGGTCTACATGCTATACCTGCTCACACAGATCTCAAACCTTCAAAGGATATGACTATTCATTCATTTATTTAATATGCCTGTGCACGTGTAGGCCAGAGGAAAACCTAGGGTCTCATTCCTCAGGTACTGTCCCCCTTGGTTTTTGAGGCAGGGTCTCCTTGCGGCAGGAAGATAAGTGCACTGGAACGAGAGGTCATCACGGGTCTCCTGTGTCCTTTGGGGTGTGGTTAGGGTATTTGGCAGGCCCTCAGGTGCCCCAGACTCCTGCCTCAGAGTTTCCAGACTGCACTAATTACTTTAAATCAAAGTCTCCTTCCCGCAGCCCTCTAGGGACCGACTTCGGTAGCACTTGCTGGCTCGGCTGACTATCCAGAGAGCCCCAGGGACCAGCCCATCCCTGCCTCCCCAGCACTGGGATTCAAGCACGCATCATCATGTCTGGTTTTACTGAGCGTACGTTCCAGGGATCAAACCCAGGCCCTCACGCTTGCCTGGCGAGTGTTGTATCAGCTGAGCCATCTCTTCAGCTGTGCACTAGTTTATTATCGAAACAGGGTCTCTCTCTGTAGCCTGGGTTGACCTAGAATTCACCATCCTCCTGCCTCATCCTCTGGCATGCTGAGAAGACCAGCCTGCACCACTATGCCCAGCTTGGAGATATTGGTATTCTCCCTGGTTCAACTCAAATTCGCCTCGCCAAGAACTGACAATAAACACCATGAATGCAAAAGGACTTGGGGTGCACCCAGGAGGGCTGAGGGTGGAGAGGCCCCGGTCCCTCGCCTGAAGGCTGAAGCATCATCTGTGAAAACAGCAATACAATGTCTGCCTGCCTTGGGTGCGTCCTAAATATATATTTCATGGCTGCTTTGGAGAGGAAAGTATATTTATAGTGCCTTTAGTGCCATTCCAGTGTATTGTGTAAATATGTAAATTAGGCTCTGAGAGCTACACAGCAAAATGCCTTGGAATAATTTGCGTAAATAAATCATCCGCGTCTGCCCACCGCATAGCTGCTTTCCCGGCGACTTCTGTGACACGATTCCAGGGGAGGCTCGCTCACAATTTAGAGCAATGAACCAGCTGGTCAGCCGTCCTGGCAGGGCTCGATGGCCGTGTCCTCAGGCCACACTCGGGAACCACCCTCTCTGGAATAGGAGATTCTGTGACTTAGCCCGATGTGACTGTCATTAGCTAACGTTGGGTGCAACAGTCATGGGCTCTTCAGCGAAATCATCAGGGGTGAAGACAGGGATGGGGACAGATGGAGGCAGTGTTGGTGGGATTGTCTTCAGGAGGGCAGGCAGGGATGTGGCCGGGCAGGGACGTATCAGGGTGAACAGACAATATGGGCTATGGGATGCCTACTGCTGAGTGTCTCTGTCCCCGCTAGATGCCAGGCAGGCAGGGCTCTGCTAAAACAGGGCTCCACCCCAAGAAGGCCTTGCCAGGGAGCTTCAGTGGAGAAAATGAGAAGATACGGTGTTTAATGGTTTGTGTAATGAGGCCTGAAATAGATGACAGCTGAGATCCAGAGGCCCCTGGGTCCCAGCAAGGTGTTTAAATATTGACAATCTATAAAAGCCCGCATGCCGCTGTGAGCTGTGGCTGGCCTGCGTTGCAGAGGGGACCAGGCACCATGCTGTGTTTTATTTTTCCAATAAAAGGCTCTGGTTCAACAGCTCACCATGGTCAGTCAGCAAGATCCACAAGGGACATGGGTGACAACTGTCTTCCAGTGTTAGTGGCAAGATAGAGAAAGTCAACTCTGAACATAGAGTCACTGTAGAGATTTGGTTAGCTGTCCCCGGTGCTGTGGAGAGGACCAAACGACCACAGAAGGCCCAGAACCTTCACTGACTTGAGAACCCATCTAGAGCTAGCCAGTGCCTTGCTCCTCATATGTCATCCAGGGCCCCAGTCCATCAAGCTGGAGCCAAAGAATTTTCTCCCTCCCTCCCTCCCTCCCTCCCTCCCTC
>NW_026068021.1:779127-848767 GCF_014885135.2 Alexandromys fortis
CCCACTGCCCTCTACCCAGGAAGAAGCTGTGTTTTTGGTTTTTGTGTGTGTGTGTGTGTGCGTGTGTATATGTGTGTGTGTGGTGTGTACACAGGCGTGTTCATGCATAGGTAGCACCTTGGCCATGGGCATGCTTTGGCACATGTGTGCGGATCAGAAGATCATCAGGTATTGGTCCTCATCTCCCACTTCATCTGAGGCCGGATCTCGTTTGTTGATATTACGCCAGTAGCTAGGACCTAGCAGGCTCACAAGCTTTCTGGGGGGACCCCCTGCCTCCACACTCCCCCCCCAGTTTGCTGTGGGAGCCCCAGGTTGCAGGATGTTCTGCTGTGTCCAGCATAGGTTTTCAACCTTCCTAACGCTGCCACGATTTAATACAGTTCCTCATGTTGTGGCGGCCCCCAATCCTAAAATTATTTTCGCTGCTACTTTGTAGCCATAAATTTGCTACTGTTATGAGTTACAATGTAATTACTATGTTTTCCATTTGCCTAAGGCAACCCCTGTGAAAGGGTCGTTCCATCCTCAAAGGGGTTGTGACCCACAGGTTGAGAACCTCTCTTCTCAGGCGTCACACTCTGGTCCTCACATTTGTGTGGCCAGTGCTCTACTCACTAGGCCACTCCCCTGCCCACTTCCCCAGTCTTTCTCCTTCGATGCTTCCAGAAGGTGTTTCTAATTTGTAAGCATCCAGAGGCAACATAGAAGGGAAAGGAGAGGAACTGCCTGCCACAGGGCCACACCAGGGCTCTTCCCTCTGGGTCTCACAACCTCCTTCAATGCCAGATCAAAACGGCTCCTAACACCACAGCCACTGGGAAAGAAGCCACTTCCTGAGGCATGCCTAGTGCTTCACCTGCGTTCCCACTCAGGCATTCCTTGGGAGCCCTGCAACCATCTGAAGGTCACGATGAGGCTGCTTAGCATTCCCCATGTTTGGTGACACCCCTCGCCTGCCCCCGCCCAGCTCCCAGCGGTAATACCCAACTCAAAGCAGCAGCAACTCATTTCCCAATAACGTCCACCCTTCATTACTGAAACCAAATGGAACTGAAACCAAATGGAACGTTCACACACGGCGGGTGGGAATGCAGATTAGGCCTGTCACGATGGAGAACAGGATGGAGCCTCCTCTAAAACCCTAAAAACAAACTGCGAATGATCGGGCCATCTTGGTGCTGGGTAAACCACCAGAGAAAATGAGGTCGGTATGTCCAAGAGATAGCTTTGCTAACTAAGATGGGGGCTCAGCCTCGATGCCTGTCAGTGGAGGAATGGGAAAAGTAGGTGAGGCACAAATACACGCCAGAGTCTTACTTAGTCAAGGAACGAGCAGGTTCTGCCGCTTGTACCAACACATATGGAGTTGGAGGAGACCATGATAAGGTAAACCCAAGGATCTGTGCTCCGCCTCTAACAAAGCAAGATGATTTGGAAGCAGAGCGCCAGTTACAAAGAGTGCTGTGGCTGGGTGTGGCCAGTGCCCGCTTTGTGTGGTGTCACGGTGGGAACATGAACTGCCTCCCACAGGCTTGTGTGCTGAATGCTGAGTTACCAGCTTGCGGGGGAACTATTTCAGAGGTGGACCTAGCTAGAGGGAGTAGGCCACTGCAGGTGAGCTCTTGTCCCTGGCCTCTTCCTGTCCCTCTGTCTGCTTCCTGTCCCCTCCACCTGACTTTCCTGACAAGCACATGGGGCCAAGTGACCTTTGACTAAACCTTCTGAAATGTGAGCCAAGTCAAATCTTTCCTTCTTTAAGCTCCTTGTGTCAGGCAAATTAGTCCCAGCTATGTGAAGGTAACAAAATGAGCCCGCAGAAAAACACCACCCTGGAGCCTGGGTGTGGGTTAGGAGGAGGGAACATACATAGCATGCCGGAGCTTGGGTACCATCTCCTGCACTCCATAAAACTGGGCACAATAAAGCATACCTGGGATCCCAGGACTCAAAAGGTGGTGGCAGGAGGGTCACCCTTGGCTACACAGAGAGTTCAAGACTAACCTGGGCTGCATGTATACCCTCTCAAAAAAAATCCCACTGATATATGCAATTAATACTTGTTTAAAAGTGGGCAAGAAAGGGCTGGAAAGATGGCTCAGGAGGTAAGAACGCTGGCTGCTCTTCCAGAAAACACAGGTTCAACTTCCAGGACATAAATGGTGGCTCCTAAATCCTCTGTACCTTCAGTTCCAGGGGACTCAATGCTATTGCCTCTTCTAGCATCAGGCACACACGTGATATACAAACATACATGCAGGCAAACACCCGTTGACATAAAATAAAAAATAAAATAACATTTTTAAAAGTGAGTGAATGTGAAGAAGTCAGAAGGAAGGAGGCGGGGCAGGAGTGGATCTGTGTGTATATGTGAGGGGTATGTACAGAGTGTGTAATGGTTGCTCGCAGCCCTGTGCACACACGAGGCCAGAGGAGGACATCGGGTGCCCTGCTCTGTCCCTCACCTTATTCTCCTGAGATGGGGTCTCTCGCTGAGCAATCAAGGAGGCTTAGCGGCCAGCAAGCCTCACCCACCCTCCCGTCTCCAACTCCCATGGCACTGGGATTACAGGTACAAATGCACACATAGCATATCCTGCTTCTGACGCGGTGCTGGGGATTTGAACTCAGGTCCCCATGCGTGTACAGCAAGCCTTCTTACTCCCTAAGCCATCTTCCCAGTCCAGGAATGGACCTCAGCCCGCGCTTCCAGGAGCCTGAAAGTTAGAGCACGTGATGTGCCATTTCTCCATTAATAAGGACGTCTGTAATTACCCACAGTGAGCCAGGCTCCTTGCACAGGCTGCCGGCATTAGACCCCTGAGACGAGGCCCTGAAACACTCCTCGATCTTCCTGATGAGCTGAACCGTCTTCGAGTGTCCTTAGCCTCTCATCCACCCTCCTCTGAGAGTGACAATTATCATCTCTCCGAGTGTCATGCGGCTAAGGCATCAGAAACTGGATGCCCGAGAGGTTAAGAGCACAGCCCCGCAGCTGTTACCAGGCACTAAGAAGGAACAAGAAACAAGCCTCGTCTTCCACACATACCCTCTACCTCAGCCCTGCTAGGGAAATGCCAGGAGAGGAGATCAGAGACCCCATAGACCACAACCCTCAGTGTGACCGAGGTACCACCACGTGGGCAGTGCCTGATTCTGGTCTCCAGGAAGGAGCTCAGGATCCTGCTGCTCCTACCTGATGGCCTGGCCTCTATGACATAGCCTGTCGTGGGAGTGTTCCCAGCATTCCCCTCTGTCCACTGCAGGGTCAGCTCGGAGGCAGATTTGGTGACGAGGACATTTCTTGGTGAGCCTGGGGACCCTGTGGGATAGAAAGAGCAAAGTGAGTAGATATTGGTCTTGAGGGGAATAGTGGTCCCTCATTGGGGACAGAAATGTTGACTTTATTTGCACTAAAGATTTTTTTTCCTTGTGGGAGGGTTGAAGGGGAAGGGAAGAGACAGGGAGGGGAGCAGAGAAAAATGTAGAGCTCAATAAATAATAATTTAAAAAGTTAAAAAAAGAAAAAAAGATTTTTTTTTGCTTTTTTGAGGCAGGTTTCTTTGTATAACTATTAGAGATTTAAATTTTATTTATTTATTTATTTATGGTGTGTGTGTGTGTGTGTGTGTATGTGTGTGTGCAGGTGTCTGCAGAGGACAGGAGAGAGCATCAGATCTCTTAGACCAGCAGTTCTCAACCTGTGGGTTGCGACCTGTTGTGGAATATTATTTTAAGACATGTTGCATTCATTTATGCCATAGAACATTTGTTTAATGATGCAAAGATGTGTTACATTCTTTTATGCTGCATTTGTTTAACTCCGTGAAGCTGTGTTACTTTGCCTGAGTAAAATACTTGATGGTCTAATAAGGAGCTGAATGGCAAGGCAGGAGAGGGAGAGGCAGGGCTGCCAGGCAGAGGGAGTAAATCAGAGGAGAAGGGAGGAGGGGCTAGAAAAGAAAAAGGAGAGGAGGATGTCAGGGGCCAGCCACACAGCCAGCTATAGAGTAAGAAGGAAAAAAAGGTATATAGAAAGGAGAGAAAGGTAAAAGCCCAGAGACAAAAGATAGATGGGATAATTTAGTTAACAGAAGCTGGCTAGAAATAAGCCAAGCTAAGGCCAGGCATTCATTAGTAAGAATAAGCCTTCGTATAGTTATTTGGGAGCTGGGTGGTGGGCCCCCAAAGAGCAAAGAGGAAAAAAACTCCTACAGTAATTCCTTTGGTGTTACATATCAGATATTCTACAAATCAGATATTTACATTACCATTCATAACACTAGCAAAACTACAATTATGAAGTAGCAACACAATAATTGTATGGTTAGAGATCACCAAAACCTGAAGGTTGAGAAACTCTGTCTTAGATCCAGAGTTACAGATGGTTTTGAGTCACCCTCAAGGGCCCTGGGAATAGATCCGGGTCCTCTGCAAGAGCAGCAAGTGTTCTCAACCACTGAGCTATTATCTCTCCAGCTCTAGACTGTTTGTTGAGGTAGGGTCTTGGTACACAGCCAGGGTTAGCTTTGAATTTGTGAGTTTCCCGTCTTCTGAGGGCTGGGATCATGGACACTCATCACCCTGGCTGACTCTGTCCAGGTTTCCCTCCCTCATTGCTCCACGGGATCGGCATGAGGCATGAAGGAGGTCAGTGCGCACCGAGGATGTAGGACCCAGAGGGGATGGTTTAGAAAGGCCAGTTACACCACAGCTGTGACTGAGCAATGACAGATTGCTCAGGGAGATGCTGAGAGCAGTCAGCACTATCTACCTGCAAAATCTCCAAGCGTTTGTCTCTTTGTGCTTACATTTAGCTCTGCTTTTTACAATCTTGATAAGAAAAATGTTTTAAAGGATGCATGCACAGGACACAGAAATTGGAGAGACATGTTGCTGAATCTTAGAACACCATGCGCGCGCGCACACACACACACGCCTCTGCATGGTGGCCCAGAGAAGAAAGCTTCAAATCCCTTAGTGAACTCTAAAGGTGACTCATGAGAAATGATTTAATTAAATTAAAGAGGGGTTAACTAGGCTGGAGAAATAGCCCAGTCAGTGGTGTCCCCGCTGCACAAGCAGGAGGGCCTAGGTTTGGGTCCCCAGCACCCATGTTCAGTGTAACCATCTGCCTCTTCAGTCCTGGCACATGAGTGGGGTGGACACAGGTGCATTCTGGGAGCTCACCAGCCACTCGGTCTAGTCAGTCAGTGAGCACAGGGTTCATTGAGGGATCTTGTCTCCAAAACTATGTGAAAGACTGATGGGGGAACGACACCAAACAAGGACTTCTGGCATCTATAGGCAGATACTGCACTTGTAGACACCTGTGCACACATACCCTACACACATGCAAACACATGCACACAATTAAAAACAGTAAGATTTGGGGCTAGATATGTGCCTGCAATCCCAGCACAGAGGAGACAAGGGAGAACCCCTGGGACTTGCTGGGCTGCACATAAAGAGTGTATATATTAAAAAGTTTTAAAAACTCGTTTATTTTTAATAAGTGTTTTTTGGTTGTTTGTTTTTTGCAAGAAAACCAAAAAAAGAATCTATGCACTTAACATTCAAGAGCGTGTTTCTGTGTATGTAATGAGTCTACCCACAGATGCTCATGTCATGTGCTTTTTCCTTTTTTTTTTTTTTATCAAGAGAGGGTCTCATATAGCTCAGGTTGTCTCCATCTCTGCAGTTGAGGATGGCCTTGAACTCCTGATCCTTGTGCCTCCCCCCACCTCCTGAGTGCTGGGATTGCTGCTGGGTATGGCCCTGCCTGGCTTACAATGTGTTTTGGAAATTTCCAAGACATTTTCTGGCTGCTGAACCCAAAATATTTGTTGGAGACTGTCCCTGAATTGCCAACCCACGAAGCAGGTGACAGCTATGGCGCTCAGCTGCAGTCACCAGTGCAGCCCCACTCACCCTCGGCTGGCCCCGCAGTGACATTGGCTTGCAGCTCTGGCCCATAGGCGATGGTCCGCGCCTGGACTCGGAAGAAATAGGTCACTCCCTTGGTGAGGTCCCGCACCTTCAGCCAGCGTTGCCAGTTCCCTTTCACGTCTACGGTCACCACCTTGCTCACACCTGGAACGGCCACAGAAGCACAGGGAAGAGGGGCCTGAGCGTGGTGAAGTAATTGAGCGTGCTGATCTGTTCCGATAAGAAGGAAGACAGCTTGGGCAGCTCGCGAGAGGAGCATTGCTTACAATTAGGAGGAGTTTAAGTGGTGATCCCGGCCAATTTTCAGCCCAGATACATGTAATTAGAGTTTAAGCTTGATAAGTGACTCTGTCCAAGAAACCACCAAGCCTGTGACAGTCACAAGGGAAATGGCACAGGCCTCACTGAGGACTGTGGGAGAAAAGGGAAGGGGCCCAGGAAGGACTCCCAGGCTGTATCCTGGAGACCATTCCCTTTCCACGCTGCCCCCAGGTATAGAGTCCTGCTTCACCTGCAGAGGCTGACTGCAAACCTCCGATTTAGTAGGGAGGGCAGGGTATGGAAGAGGCCGGCTTCAAATGTGAGCTTTCCCCAATGATGGGTCAGCAGCCTGACTTAGCTGACGTGTGTGTGGCTTGCAAGCATCAAGCCATCTTTGGGAACATCACCCATGGACTTTGGAGTGAAGATGTTAAATCCGTGCCTTTTATGGAATGTTATTTTAACTAGGCAAAGACATGTTACATTACAGAACATTACTAACTGTGTAAAGGTGTGTTACATTTGTTCATGCTGCATTTGTTTATTATGTAAAGATATGTTGCATTTGTTTTCCCTAGCCTGCCTAAGGTGTCTGATTGGTCTAATAAAGAGCTGAATGGCTAATAGCTAGGCAAGAGAGGGATAGCTGTGTACAGGGACAATGGTTTTACCCTGTAAAGATTTGTTTCTTGTACTTGTTTAATAAAATGCTGATTGGTCACTAGCGAGGCAGGAAGTATAGGCAGGACAACAAGGCAGGAAGTAGAGGCGGGACAATGAGAACAGAAGAATGCTGAAATAAAGAGTCAGTCTGCAGTCACATCACCCAGACACAGAGCAAGCAAGATGTGACTGCCTCACTGAAAATGGTACTAAGCCATGTAGCTAACACAGACAAGAATTATGGGCTAATATAAGTTATAAACATTAATAAAAAGCCTGAGATAATAGGCCAATCAGTTTATAATTAAAGTAGATCTCTGTGAGTTTCTATGGGACTGAACGACTGAAGGATTAGGTGGGACAGAAACATCGGTTAACATAACTGGGGCTGCCAGGCAGAAAGAATAAATAGGAGGAGAAATCTAGACTCAGGAGGAACAAGAGAAGAAGAGATGCCAGAGCAAGGGAGACATCTGGGTCCAGCTGTTAGTCAACAGACACAAGAAGCAGTGGAAATAAGATATAGAGAAAAAAAGAAAAGTGAAAATCCCTGAGGCAAAAGGTAGATTTTAAAAAACTGATTAATTTTAGTTAAAAGAACTAGCCAGAAACGAGCCAAAGCTAGGCCGAGCATTCAAAACTATTAACAAGAATAAGTTTCCATGTCATGATCTGGGAGCTGGTTGGTGGCCCAAAAGAAAAAGTCTGGCACTCTGAGTACTGACCCTGAGTTCAGAGAATGAGAATCACACAAGACAATATTTCTACACAGAAATATATAATGAACATACAAAGTCCCATGAAGAACCCTAATTCATGGCTATGTTTTCAGGACCCCTGATCATTTCCCGAGATTGAGAATATATGTGTGTGGGTAAATACAGTCATATCTACACACTACACATGCATGGCTTTTCCATAGAGCCAGAAGTGATCTGTTCTCCCATGTCACATTGCGGGAATGTGTGTTATTTGTGTATTATTTTGCTTCAGCTATGAAAGCTTTATTAAGTGAAATAATGCTGAGAGAAACAGGAATATTGTGCACTAACTGTGACATCAGATCACCAAGTAAGCCAGAGTGGCTAAGGGGACAGCGAGATACACTGCATGGATACTCTGAACAAAATTCAGTCTGAGTGGCTACTGGGTGACGGATGGGAGGGCAGTGCATACAGCACGAATATTCTGGAAAACAACCTATCTTATAACTGAGATAGCTAATGGGAGGGTAACACATTAACATGGATATGATGAACAATTGATCTGGTGACTGACGCAGCCGCTGGGTAGCTTACAGGAGGGTAGTGCTCACAGCACTGAAACTCTCAACAGAGGCAATTCACATCTTGGCCAAGAGGCAGGAGGATGGAGGGGGATTTAGTTGAAGTGCTTGGGATTGTGCATACTTAAAATTTAGAAATGGTTTATTCCCCCAATCTAATATTTTTGGATTGTGATTAATTTCAGGTCAATGATACTGCAGAAAAAGAATCAGAGAATAATGAACATTGCTATACAATTAGACTGAGAGCTAACATTCGGAGGAAAGAAGAAATACTGAAAATTTCACAAACGTACATTCCCCGGGAGGGCAGATGAGGTTCTTGGCCTCCATGAGTTCGCAAACAATGCAGTGATGATGTTTTAGGTTAGCTAAGCTCCTGGCAGTGGGACTTCTCCGAGCTCTCACTCGCTCTGTCAGGCACACCCAAGATGAGAAGAGGAAGTAGTTCTTCCACATCCTTGAAGTCAGCAGATGTGTGTCCCTGGAGCCTCGTGAAGAGCTGGACACGGGGGATGCTGCTTCCTGCTGAGCATCCATGCTCCCAGCCTGCCCTCAGAATGAGGGAATCATCGTTGTGAAGCGTGTCTCTTTAATACCACGCGGGCTTGTTTAGAGGAACCAAAGTACCATCTTATTCAAAACTGATCCATTGTTCCAAGCCATCAGAGCACGGATCTGCAGACCCCAGGTCTCCAAAATGCCTCTCAGCTGGTTCATTGCGCTCATAATGTGCCTTTAATACAGGTTCGTGTCAGCTGACTTACTGCCTTCCGAATGGTTTCAGGGTGATTTAAACAAGTTCTCTTCCACCCTCCTCATTTGGGGGTTCTGTAGCAAAATGTAGTCATTTCTACAGATCTGGACCCCACCATCTTGCCACTCAAGGAAGGGGCTACAAGAATGAAAGGTGGCACAGGGTGGCTGTCACTGCAAACACGTTCTCAGGTGTAAGATTGCATTGTAGTAATTCCTTCTGCTCTTAGAGACGCTTAGTTCTCTCTGGAGCAGATGCAAATCCATTTAGGGACTTGGTACATTTGATCCTGCCCAGAGGAAGGGTCATCCTGGCTTTCCCTCCATTTCAAGTGTGTCGGAATTTTATTTATGTAGTCAATTTTAAAACCATGCCCTGTACTACGAAGCCTTGGGGGTACAATCTCATAAAACTACGACAGTTTAAAACATATTTAAGAAACATAAAAATATCTCTGCCATAAAATCAGATTCCCCAAAACATGGCTCGGTGGTCAAATGGCTTAGTGCTTTATGCAGTTCAGTGCTCCAGGGAGCACGGTCTGTGGGGCATGGTGCTGGGTCCTAAATGTAGCAGTTGTGCAGTACTGCAGCCTGTGGCTTTTGGCAGCACGGTGCTCCCAGTAGCATGATATTCTGATGGCTGGCACTTCTACTGGATGGTATATGCTGGTGCAATGCCCCTAGCAGGGTGATTGCTCCCAATGTACTGATGCCTCTGTCCTCCCTGTGGTTGGTTACTCCTGGTGATCAGTGCTCCAGTTGGTTATATCCCGAGTGGTGCTGTGCTTCCACGGGTGTAGTGCTCCAGTGAGATGTTCTTCCCCAGTCATGGGGATGCTCTTAGTGGGAGTGGTGTGCTAGAACGCCATTATTCCCAGTGGGGTAAGGCTGTTCTCAATGGGGCGATGGTCCCAGTAGGGTGGTACTAAGACTGGGGTGATGCTCCTTAGTGATGTGGTG
This sequence comes from Alexandromys fortis, assembly GCF_014885135.2. Classification (NCBI taxonomy): domain Eukaryota; kingdom Metazoa; phylum Chordata; class Mammalia; order Rodentia; family Cricetidae; genus Alexandromys; species Alexandromys fortis. The sequence continues at coordinate 789,005 of NW_026068021.1, forward strand.
CTCCCCGTGGGGTAGTGCCTCTAGTGGTTTCGTCTTGTATCTGGATGAACATTTGCTCCCCCACTCCTGATAGCAGCAGGAAAAACTCTCAGAGATGCATGAAAGGAAAGGGCAGAGAAGAGCAAAGACAAGAACTTCCTGTCTGCCACTCAGCCAAGAGTGGTTCTCTTAGAAGTTTGTGGTCCTAGGTCAGCAGGGGAAGAATTGGGGAAGCCTTAGTCCCAGGTAGTGATGGGTAAGACCAATGTTCTATTTCTTCAGTTAATTATTTAAATTTCTTTTTTGAAGTACTAGGCATGAAACCTAGGCCTTACATGTCTAGACAGGTGCTCTACCACTGAGCCACATCCTAGCCCCTCACTGGGGGATTCTAGGCAGGAGCTCTACCACTGAGCCACACCCCAGCCCCTCACTGGGGGATTCTAGGCAAGGGAGGTGTTGGGTCACCCTGCAGGCCTGTTCAGCTGCATACATGCATGTGCGAGTGTGCAGCATGTGAGTGTGTGTGTGTGAGTGTGTATGTGTATGTGTGTGTTGGCAGGGTTCTAGTGTGTCCTGTGTTCAAATATCTGTTGATCTCTGCTTGCCTCATGATGGCTGAGCTTCCACTGGCCATGAGAGTCGAGCAGCCACAACCAGAGTAAGCTGCCGCGGGGACACTGGTTCAGGAGGCGTGAATGGTGAGACCTTTTCCATGGTCACCTCATTCTTGCAGGGCCATTCATGGGTCCTGTGGCTCAGTTGCTGCTACTTACAGGCAATTCTGTAGTGCCATTGACTGGGCTGTGTGCTTCTAGTCACCAACCAGCAGGAAGTCTGAGTCTGGGATCAACCATGACAGACACACAGAAGAAGGCAGGGATGTGTAAGGTCAGTGTAGGGCTACAGAATGGGTCTGAGGACAGCCTAGGCTACAGAGTACGTTTGAGGCTAGCCTTGGTTACAAAGTAAATGTCTCAGAACAAAAGCAAAAGCAAAATCAAGGATTTGGGCATCTGGATCACTTGCTCTTGGACTGTCTATGTTGATGCCTGGCTGTCCTTGACTTCCAGAGCCAATAAGGGGCCACAAAGTCACAATCCTGCCCTCCTGTCCCAGTGTCCCAGTTCTCAGTATGGAGCAGACACCACCCCGACGACAAGAACATGCGTGATGAAGGAGCCAGACCTCGAGACACACAGAGGGGCAATGCCAGCAACAGAACATCTTGTCACTTATGAGAAGAGGCGAAACCAGGTATAACCGAAGTGACTCCACCGGCTGGCTGTCACTTGGGGAGTGACAAGCACACACCCGCTGTGCAGTCAGTGAATCGCCTGGTACTCCCTCTCCAGTACTCGCCTTTGCATGGGCTATCAGGAACACAAACTCCCCAGCTCCCTCCCATCATAGGCCGCAGAGCTCCGCACATGCACTGGACGCCTGGGTTCAAGTCCCTCCCCTCCTTCTGAGTCTAGAAGTCCAGTCAATGAATGGAGCACTCTTGGGCCCATAGGTGGCCCCACCGAAAGGCACCGACTGCCAAGCCTGATGACCTGAGTTTGATCCCTGGGACTCACATCGTGGGAGCAGAAGAAAACTGACTACTGCAAGTTGTTTTCTGATTTTCACACGCATGCTGTGCCTCATGGGTGTGTGTGCACGTGCCCATATATGTGTGCACGTGTGTGCTTGCGCACATACATACACACAACAAAAATTTTAAATGTAATAATAAAAAAGATGGGCTCTAAATTCAGTTCTTTGTGTGTGGGGGTACATGTGTGATGGGGGAGGTGATCATGTGTATGCATATGTATTCTCGTGTGTAGGGGCCAGATATCAATGTTGAGTATCTCTCCTCTGGCGTTGTCCATCAAGATTTTTAACAGAGTACCTCCTACAGGTACTGAGGGTCTCTGAGTAGGCCAGACTGGTTGGCCAGTGAGTCCCACGAATCCCCTGTCTTTCTTTCTCACCAGTGCTGGGATTATAAATACGTGTCACCATACCCTTTTTGGGTGGCTGCTAGGGATCCAACGCAGATCCTCATGCTTGCAAGGCAAGTACTTTACTGAATGACCATCTCCCCAGCCCCCTGAACTCAGTTTCTCTGTAAAATGTACACCGAGGCTACAGTTCAGCGTGGGAGCACAGATGCGGGGATGGTGGGTGGCAGGCGAGGAGGGGGTGAGAAACAGAAATCAGAAAGGAAAGGCCCTGATTATTCCTAGATGTGGTGGAGGAGAATACTGGGCTGGAGATGTGCAGTGTAGGGGAAGGGGACGCCAGCCAGGAGGACCCTGTAACAGGTAGGGACTGAGGGATGCAGGGAGAACGTGATGGCCAGCATCTGCTTGGATACATTAAATGGGCACCTCGGGTGTTTGTCCTGGGTTTGAAACTAACAAATAGCACTGTGCAGGTGCGCTGTAAGTCAGCAGTCCTCAGCCCTCCTAAGGTTGCCACCCTTTAATACAGTTCCTCACTTTGTGGTGACCCCAAGTATTAAATTATTTTCATTGCTACGCCATAACTGTAGTTTTGCTAGTGTTAGAAACTGTGATGGAACTATCTGTGTTTTCCAGTCTTAGGCGATCCATGTGAAAGGGTCGTTCGAGACCTCCAAAGGGGTCTTGACCCACAACTTGAGAGCCACTGCAGTAAGTACTAATAAACATTGCCCATCACTGAGGCCAGGTGGGATCATGTCTAAATGGATCAAGTGAGTCAGAACACATTGTCGTGAAAGAGGAAAAAGTACGCCCCCCCCCCAGCCCTGGTAACACAGGGCATCTAGAGGCAGGAGGCTAGCTGGCTGGGAGGAGCAGCCATGGGAAAGCCAGAACTGTCTGAGGGATATACAGAGAGAGAGTGTGAATCACAACAGACAGCAAGTTCCCCATGGCAGGGATCCCATTAAGGAATGACAGGCAATTGTTTGGAGAGCAGGTACTAGAGTCAGCTAGGAACAGCAGCCTTGGGCTCCCAGGGTATGAGCCACAGGATTGTTGGGGATCCAGGCAGCCATTAAACCAGGACACAGGACATGGCAGAGTCAGCTGCTTGTTTGAGGGCAGATGAAACACTCAAGCCAGCTCTGATTACGAAGGGTACCTGGGTCAATTAATGCCACGATTCTGACAGTCACTACTCATTTGAATGAATTCAGTTGTTTGCCGTCCGTGAAACGCTTGTGACGTGAGTGTGTGTGTGTGTGTGTGTGTGTGTGTGTGTGTGTGTGATGTGGGGAAGGAACCCTACTGAACAGATAGGAAGGCCTTTGGAAGTTTTCAATCTGCTGTCCATATAAAAACGGGCATGTCTTTTGGAACTCTGTCCTGGGGTCTTGAAGGTAGTCCTGTAGGAGCCACCTGCTCCTGGACAGGTTGCTCACCCCGGCAGGAATGCCACCCAGCAGGACCACAGCCATCACTGTCCTCTGTCCCCTCCAGTGCCATCTTGGACTCTTAGAACTCCATCCACAGATCACCCCCACAGCTGTTAGGAAGCTCATTGATTGGCCCAGACACCCTTAGCTTTTTCTTTCTCTAACTTCCCCTACTCTGGTTTGGGACGTGGCTCGGAACTGATGGTGCAAAAGCCTGGGGCCATAGTTTACGGTGAGCATTCTGTCTTTCTTAGAGGACCATGAAATAACGGCAAATCTTCTGGTCAAAGGCATCGGGGATTCGATGCGATAAAATCGAGTGTTTGAATGTCCCCTTTCAAATCAACTTCCTGCTCCACGGGACTGCCTATTTCAAAAGGAAAATGACCCCGGCGTTAAAGGGAGAGCCATTATGATCCTGCCAGCTGCTGATGCAGTATTTCCTCCTGGACATTCAATAATCCCTAAGTTTTACCATCTATCTGCGTATGACCAGGAGAGGGGAGGTCTGAACCTGGGTCATCATGCAGAGATGGATGCCCCTGTCCCTGGGCATGCATTGGGGTGAGGAAGAAAGGCTAAAAGGTCCTCAGTGGACACAGGAACAAGTGGATAGAAGACTCAGCCACAGATGGAACTCAAAATACACCCAGAGGCGGGACTGATAATCAGGTTCCCGGTGTGTGACTAGGAGCCCTACTGGTCCTTAGAAGCCACATCCTTAATCTGCCACTTGCTGCTGTTCCAGCACATTGCCTCGCCTCAGCCCTCCAGGCAGAATGATAGGCAGGATCTCTACTGCTGTCTTCCCTCAGTTACTATGGGCTCCATGATCTGCTTTCCCAAAGCCATCTGCATTCCAGATAAGTGATCCGTTTATTATTTATCCGCGAGCACATTCTTGGGAGAGCAAGGACCTGCTTTCTAACCTGCTTTCTAACCTGCTTTCTAACCTGTTCTCTTAGTTAGGTTTTTATTGCTGTGAAGAGGCACCATGACCACGGCAACTCCTATAAAGGAAACATTTAATTGTGGTGACCTGCAGTTCAGGGGTTCAGTCCATCATGGCAGGGAGCACAGCAACATGCAGGCAGGGAGCACAGCGACATGCAGGCAGGCACGATGCTGGAGAAGCAGCCGAGTGGCTTATATTTTGCAAACAACAGGAAATCGAATGACTGTCACACTGAATGAAGCTTGAGAAAAAGATCTCAAAGCCCACCCCTACAGTGGTACAGTTCCAACAAAAGGTCAAAAGGTGTTGCCCAGATTAAAGGTGTGCCCTCCAATCTCAAGGTCTGAATTAAAGACCTTGTGTCATCCAGCCTTCTCCAACAAGGCCACACCTCCTAATAGTGCCACCCCCTGTGATCTTATGGGGGTCAAAGATATTCAAATTACCATACCTGTGGTATTCAGACATGGCATTCACCAGCAAGCCCCAGAGTCTGTTACTCTTTACTTGGAACTCGGTTCAGCCAGTTGGCTAGTTAGCCATTACAGACCTGTCTCCAGCTCTCCAGCACCAGGGTTGAGCATTGCCACCCCTAGAGTTTCTACATGGGCTCTAGGGGTTCATTCAGGCCCTCATGCTTGCACTGCAAGTACCAGAAGCTGAGCCATCTCCCCATTCCCTCTCTGTGTACCCTGGAGTAGAGTCCACTACAGTCCCCCCCACCCCCCACTCACACACAAGGACTTACCTTGCACGGGTGCTAAGGGCTCATACACCACTCGATAGCCCTGTAGGATGCCGTTAGCTGCTGATGGCTCCCCCCAGGACACGTTGAGTGTGGTGGAGGTTATTTCTGAGAAGGCCAAGAAGCTGGGGGCCCCAGGAGCTGGGAAAAGAGCGCACAGGGATGCAGAGTGAAGATAAGGGGCTTTATGGATACCTCGGACAGAGCCATGCCTCCCTACCGGACAGGCGGTGCTCCTAGGTGTTATCTAAGGTTGTGGAAGTGTAAATGGCCAAGAGGAATGGAGGGATGGGAGACACAGTGAACAGCCCTCGGCTGGCTGGGATCAACAAGATGCAGGGGCCCTCCCAGAAGATCACAGAGGATGATGCAGCTGAACCACAAAGGAGGGGCAAGGGGAAAGGACAAAGGCCAGAACAGCTAACAGAGAGAGCAGACGATAAACTGTGGGCAGCTCCATCGCTGGACGCTGTGGGAAGATGCTGGATGCTGTGGGACATGCTGAGTCCCGTCTTCCAGGAAAGCAGAAGCACTGTCTCCCCTCACTTCCTTTCCCCACACCCCTCCTTCCTCTTCACAGCCCAGCCCTCCTGTTTCCTACTCTTCTCCCCATCCCTTCCCTCCCCACCTTGCCTTTCTCCTCCCCTGCTTCCTATCCTCCACTTCACTTTCCTTTTCCCTCCTCTTTTCTCCCTTCTATTCTTTACCTTCCCCCTCTGTTCCTCTCCCCTCCCTATTTCACCTTTCCATTCCCCTTCCCTCTTCCTTCTCTTTCCAACCCTCCTTTCCCATGGCAGGGGGTGGGCTGGGTAGTACTGGGGGGGGTGGGTGATGGTGGTGGTGGCTGCCACCTTGATCCTTCCTCTTGAAATTCCTTTGAAACCTTGTATTCATAGATTGCTTCTGGGCTAACACACAAGGAAGCCTGAGCTACCAATCCATCAAGGCTGTGGATGGGTATAGAAGCCCTGGGGTGCAGTCATGTGGGTCCCCGATTTGGGCCCTGGCCTCCATGCACAAGGAGCTCAGTTCCTAGAGACCAAGATGAATGGGGAGAAGCTCTGAGAGAAAGCACTAGAAGGAGCTCTGTGGGTCAGAAAGGGAGGTACGACACAGACAAGGCTCTTCCTCCATCCATGACTTTGAAGGCTTACAAGAAAACACACTGCTACAACCTAGCCAAACTGCCTTAGCACAGGCATTGGGGACCAACGGCTCACTGTCACACACCTCCAAATTCTAGGTGCACTCTTTCTTTCTTTTCTTTTCCTTCCTTCCTCCTTCCCTCCCTCCCTCCCTCCCTCCCTCCCTCCCTCCCTCCCTCCCTCCCTTCCTCCCTCCCTCATCTCCCTTCCTCCCTCCTTCACTGGCTCCCCCATCTCCCCTCTCTATTTATTTATTTGTTTATTTATTTATTTATTTATTGAGACAGGGTCTCATGTATCTCAAGCTGACTTGGAACTCAATATGTCATTAAAGAGGACCGAATTCTGCATCCCCCTGCCTCCGTCTCTCACGCATTTGGATTCAAAACATATACCACAATGCTGATTTCGATTCCAAGGTGCTGGAACGGGCCTCAGGGCTTCAGGTAGACACTCTACCAAATGAGCTGTACCCCTGGCTCTTGAGCAGTGCCCTTGATGCTATGACAGGACAGACAGAGCCACCTACCAGCTTGATGCGTGCGTCCCTGACGTGGGTCACTCTTGGGCCCATCACCCGCGGCATTGAAGGCAGAGATGCTGACCAGGTACTTGGTGTGGCTGGTGAGATTCTTTATCTTTACTACAGGCTCAGGAAGGAAGAGGACCTTCATCTTCTCAGTCTCGTTGCGGCTGTCGGCCTCCCAGTAATAAATCTGTTGGGCAGAGCACGGGGTATGGTTGGAATCTACCAAGCCTTAGTATGAAGACTGTGATCCTAAGGTTCAGGTTAGTTGGTGAAGGAGGCCTAGGGTACTGGGGTGTTGGGCAATGGTCAGGGATGCTGCACTGTTATCTAGACTTTGAGCATCATTTACTTAAACTGATCAGAGTAGGACCTGCAGGTGGGCCAGTATGCAGAGGTCACAGCCCCTGTTGCATGTTGTGGTTAGGATGGAGGCTGCCTGCTCCAGGCTCATGCGTTTGAACACTTGTTATGTAAAGCCTATAACCTGTGACGTAGTCTTCTGGTGGGAGAAGCACCAGGATCTGCTCCCTGCTCTGACCTACAGATAGGCAAGACCCAAAGTCTCTCCCCACACTCCCGTAGTTTGTTCAAAACCCACACCTAAATCTTCCATAAATGTAGCAAAACCACTTTGGGGAGGAAACACCAAAAATCACAGGAAGGAGATGGGGGATGATGATGGACCAATCAGTGTTTGCTGCACAAGCATGAGCACATGAGTTCAATCCCCAGCACCCATGTTTAAAAAAAAAAAAAAAAAAGCCATGCATGGGATGCATGCTTCCAATTCCAGCTCTGGGGAAGTGAGACAAACAGATCCCTGGGGCTCAGCCTGTCTTACAAGCCAGCAAGACAGTAGACAGTTTGTCTCAAAACACAAGGTAGGGTGCAGGAGAGGTGGCTTAGCAATTAAAGGTATATTCTGCTCTTTCAGAAGACCTGAGGTCAGCTCCTAGCAGCTATCCCTGGCAACTCACAACTGCTGATGGAGTTCTGATGCCCTCTTCTGGTCTCCACTGGTACATGCACTGATGTGTACATACCCAGACACAATTTAATAATGATTTTTTTTTAAATGTGGTGGAGGGAACCTGAGAAACAATAGCTAGCCTCCAAACACATGTGCACACACACATATATCTGAGCATGTACACACACACACACGCACGCACGCATGCACACACGCACGCATGCACACACGCACGCACGCACCAGGAAAAAGTCCTAAGCTGGGACTGGGGAGAGCACCTTGCCTCCCTTAGGTACCATTTCTTCTCATCTAGCTTTGCTGTGCTTTACAGGTAAATCTGAGGTCCAAGCACAAAGGTTTGAATGATTAGCAGAACCACTTCCCTAAACAGCTGTCTGGCAACCCCTGCCCCAAACCAGTGCCAGCTGGACTGCCCAAAGACAACACTGGCTGGAAGATCCCCCTTGGCTCTGTGTACATGAGCCTGTGCCAGGCCACAAGAGCAGTGTGCCCTCTGTGAGAGCAGGGCAGACGATGCAGGAGGCAGCCGGGACACCCGGCCTCACAGGTCCCATCTGTGGTGGAGCCTGTCCAGCATGTGAGCCTGCTGACTTCCACCCTCAAGCCCTAGCTGCACGTTTGATGGCAGAGCTGACAGCGGGAAAGCCTCTGCTCAGACAGGCCATGCTAACTTGTGATCAATATCCAAGTTCAATGTCTTTATCATTAGGGAAATGAGAAAACATATTTTTGGATGTGCATAAATAGTGCCTTGCCTCGGAGCTCAGGGGACTTTCTGTGACCTCATTCATCTTCGCAAGAGCCCTGCCGGCAGGGAGGTATTCATTTTCATAGCACACCTACCAAGATCATTTTAAAATGGACATTTAATTGGGCCAATATTCATCAGGGCAGGATGGCTCTGAGATTCTGATAACTGATCAAGTAGGGCTCATGGAGGCCAGACAAAGAAATTACTTCTGGAAGAACGGAGACGCCAGATGGGATGACTCCTCCAGGGAGGTCTGGGCGATGCTTAGAGCTCCTGGGTGCCCTCAGCAGGGGAGAAGTGGGCCCATGGAGCCATCCACCCCCCATGCTGGCTGGCAAGGCGAGCAGTCTTCCTTTCTTTCACCGTTAGAGCATGGGCTCATGGAGACTCGGTGACTTCTTTAGTGAGCCTGTCTTAAAATGAGGCTCGAGAAGTCACACCACACGGGGACTCACAGAGCTCAAATCATGGCCCAAGCTATGGATGTCTGAGGACCCAAGTGTTGTCCTGGAACCCATGCTAAAAGAAATCTAGGCACGGTAGTACCTGCCTGTAACTCTGGTGCTGGGGAGACAGAAACAGGGGGGTCCCTGGGGCTTGTCAGACAGCCTGCCTAATATATCAGGTGAGTTCTGGGCCAAGGAGAAAGCTGTCTTCATCCCACCATAGATAGATAGATAGATAGATAGATAGATAGATAGATAGATAGATAGATAGATAAAATAAAAATGTTGACAGTACTTGAGGCCTAAAGAACAGCATAGTCAAGTGACCCTCTAGACATGCCATGTGCACATACACACATAGACACACACAGAGACACACAGACACATATACACACAGATAGACAGACATGCACACACATACAGAGGCACAGAGACACATACACACAGACAGACACAGACAAACACACACAGATGGATACACAGACACACACACACACGCACATGCACATGAACACGAACAGACACAGACAGGCAGACACACACACACAATACACACACGCACACACAGAGGTTCTCTAGCTCTACCCCACACCTATGGAAATGAGAGATTCCCTCAATGTGCAGTGGATAGTGTGGGATTTGGAACCTGCTTTGGTGAGGGTACCCCACTTCTGGAATAATCAGCAAATGCCCTGGGGGATGTAGTGTGGGCACGGAAAGAGGTCAGGTTCCTTGGTGGTCCTGATTCTCTTTGGAGGAGCCAAGTGTGCTCTGTGGTGACCACACAGCAGCCACATGGGAAGCTGCTTCCAAGCCTGCTCCAGGCACACGTGGCCTACTTCACTGTTGTGCAGCTGCTGGGAACACAGCAGTCCCGCAGCGTAACCTGTAAGCAGCCAAAGCCTTAGCGCACTGGGCACAGAGTAAGCTGCAAGAGCCCGATAGTGCATGAAAACTTGCCTTGTAGCCCTGGATGTTCCCGTTCTGGCTCTCTGGGGGTGGTGGGTCCCATGTGACCTCCAGCTGGCTGGCCGTGAGTGGGGTCACCTGGACATTCTGTGGGGCCATCGCTGGAGCTGTGGAAAGAAAAGGGGAAATAACTTGGGTGGCTTCCCATAAGCTGGCTGGGACCCACCAACCCATGTCTCCAGGGCTCACACAGGACGTAATTCTGTGACAGACAGCATGGGAAACAGCCCTGGACACCACCCAAGTTTGGGAGGCCTCAGGTATAATCACATTCCAGGTTTCAGGCTCTTGTGTTCCAGGCAATTCTTAGTCCTTTGATGCCAAGGAAGGTTGCAAGCTCTCCCAGAGGAACCTCCTCTAAATGCACAAAGCAGACTACACAGTCACAAAGAACATTGATTCTGCAGAGATACAGTTAGCGAATGTTGAGACACATACACTGTCTGGAAACCCACGTGGAACGGGCTGGGAGATCACCCACTGGGAGACAAAACAGTGAGACATGGAAGACAATTGGAGGTCCCAGAAGCACCTGGGGCATGGCAGGGACCCAAGAGGCTCTGCGGGTAAGAAAGCCACAGGTAGCAAGACATCCCTGACCGGGGGGTGGGGTAGGGTGAGAACACTGTTCCCAGTGGAAGGAACAGAACACAATGACAGCTTCTTTGCCACTGCAAGTTCAGGTGCCTCTGTTATGGTGCCTGCTCCCAGAAAACTCCAGAGACACAGCTGCCCGTCCACATGCACAGGGACTCTGGTGTCTGTGAACATGGCTGTATGTGCATTACTCTGACTGCAAGTTCTGAACCTGAGGCTGTTCCTCTCCCTCCCTCCCTCCCTCCCTCCCTCCCTCCCTCCCTCCCTCCCACCAGAGCATTTCCTGGGGTGCTCCATCCTATCCCAGGTTCGATATACAAGCAAAAGTTGTAGTGGCCAGAGGGCAGTGGGCTGCCCACTCTGTCCCTCACAGCCATTAGGGAGTGGAGAACAGTGCAGGGAGAGGGAGCTGCGCTCGGGACCGTTTTGCCCACTCTCCAACAGTTGTCTCACGGTTGGTTCTCAATTCCACACCGGTACCTTCTCGTGGCAGGCTGTTCACTGCCTCTCGGGAAATAGTCCTGTCTCCCACTGAGTGCTCCTCACAGACAATCTGGTTCCTGGTTGAACCCTAGGGTTGCATGGAGTTATCCTAAAGAACTAGCCCCTAGGGGACAGAGGCTAGCCCACTAGCCCAGCCCCACCTCACCTCCTTCAACCTCAGCTTGTGGGCCCAAGAGCACTAACTACCAACTGCTCTTTATCACTTGTGTGTGTGTGTGTGTGTGTGTGCACGCACATGCAAGTTTGTGGTATGTATATGTTCATGTGTATACAAATGTGTATGCAGGCATGAGTTTATATGTGTGCAGGTATGTATGAAGGCCAGTCAGGTTTTCACTGCTCACTTCTCATTTTATTGTGTGTGTGTGCGCACCTGTGCATGTGTACGAGGACAGGTGTTCTCCATGCACTCACTCTCCACCTCTCCACCTTATATTTTTTGAGGCAGGGTCCCTCACTGAACCCTGGAGCTAAGAGATTCACTCAGCTAGCCAGTCAATTGTATCTAGGGAATTCACCTGACTCTTCCCCTCTCCACCTCTGGGAACACTGGGGCTTTTAGGTGCCTGGAATCCAAATTCAGGTCCTCAAGCTGTGCATGCATAGTGAGTTCCTTAGCGACGGAGCCATCTCCACACGCCCTGCTGGCTGCCTTCTGATTTGAGTCTGTCTAGAGGCCATCAAAGGAAGCCACAACACCATCACTGTCTAAGGAAATTTTGCTAGCATGGGGCTCCTTTGTAGAGATAAGGCCACCTCACGAGCAGTAGGTCACCCCTTGCTCGCAGCTCCCTCCCCTGCTTCCTGCTCTCTCCCCCCACCCATGCAGAATAAAATAGTAATTAACACCCGCCCAGCCTGACATGCCTATTTATTTTGGTCTAACTGTGTGCTTCTGCATTATCGCTGCCCACCCTGCCGCTAATGGAAATGTTAATAGCCCACACCAGGTTGTTGTGACAGATGCTGGGTCTCATTATCAGAAATTCTTATTTACCGCTCCATTAAACAACAGAATCACACAAAAAAACAATTCAATCAAAACTAACTGGAGGAATTTTAACAGCCGCATTAATAATCCAAAACATAAATAAAGTTAATGTCTTCTGCATGTTCGCCGTCGGCAACTCGATCACAAAATTACTGTTGTACAATTAAAATCATGAAAGGCGGAATTGAGCACGGCCGTTACTCTGGTAGGCCGGCGCATAGATCCCTCCTCGGCACCCCCAAGCTTGGCTTTCCAGAGACTTGGCAGAAAGCAAAGCCCGGACGGCCCTGGCTGTGCCGGTCCATCTGCAGCAGGTGGCTGGGTGAGCCGCACACTCGATGTGATCCCAACCACGTGGGGGGCTCCAGTGCCGTTCGGCTGAGTGGAAAGAGGCTGAATGAAGCTCCCAGATGAGACACGCCTGTGTCCGCTGTACTGCAGCGTGGCGTTCTATGCTACAAAAGTACTGCAGGTAACGCAGCTAACAGGATGCTGCTGGCACATGCGGGGAGGAAATAGACAAAATGTGCTACCTTTTAATTTTTGCTCCTGAGAGCTTCAGGGCTTCCAGCCTGCCTGGAGAACTTAGCCATTAGGAAGGCCTGTTGTTTGAATGTGTGAGATGCACATAAATAAACATCAGCCAGTGTGTGCGTGTACGTGTGTGTGTGGTGTGTACACATTAATGTGTGCACGCACATGGCTGTTTGGGTGTGCCTGCACATTTGTGTGTAAAAGCCAGGGGTCAGGTCTCTGTCAGTTTCTCTCGACCTTCTTTTCTGAGACCGGGTCCCTGGGGTGGTTTGAAAGAAAAATGGCCTCCTATAATTTGGGTTCTTAGAGAAGCTAAATAAGAAGGAGAACCCAAAGAAAAACATATAGGCATCCTCCTGAATATTAACCTTCATCAGGTGATGAAAGGAGACAGAGACAGAGACCCACATTGGAGCACCGGACTGAAATCTCAAGGTCCAAATCAGGAGCAGAAGGAGAGCGAGCACGAGCAAGGAACTCAGGACCGCGAGGGGTGCACCCACACACTGAGACAATGGGGATGTTCTATCGGGAACTCACCAAGGCCAGCTGGCCTGGGTCTGAAAAAGCCTGGGTTAAAACAGGTCTCACTGAACATAGCGGACAATGAGGGCTACTGAGACCTCAAGAACAATGGCAATGGGTTTTTGAGCCTACTGCACGTATTGGCTTCGTGGGAGCCTAGGCAGATTCTTGGATGCTCACCTTACGAGACCTGGATGGAGGTGGGTGGTCCTTGGACTTCCCACAGGGCAGAGAACCCTGATTGCTCTTTGGGCTGACGAGGGAGGGGGACTTGATTGGGGGAGGCGGAGGGAAAGGGGAGGAGGAGGTGGGGAAGAGACAGAAATCTTTAATAAATTAAAAAAAATCTAAAAAACAAAAAAGAAAATGGCCTCCATGGGGCTCATAGGAAGGGCTGCATTATTAGGAGGTGTGGCCTTGCTGGAGTAGGCGTGGCTTTGTTGGAGGAAGTAAGTCACTGGGGACAGTGGCTCAGGGTCTTCTCTTCCTGCGGCCTGCCCATCTGGAGGTAGAACTCGCAGCTCCCTCTCCAGCACCACGTCTGTCTGCATGCTGCCACGCTTCCCTCCATGATGATAACAGACTACACCTCTGAAACTGTGAGCCAACCCCAATGAAATGTTTTCTTTTATAAGAGTTACTGTGTCTCTTCATAGCTACTGAAACCCTAACTTAGACAGTCTCTGCCTGAACCTGGAGCTCACTGACTCACTAGGCTGGCCCAGCAGTGAGCTCTAGGGATCCTCCTAGTTTGGCCTCCCTAGGGATGAGGTTACAGATATGTCTTAGGAGGCCTGACTCCTATGTGGGTGCTGGGGACGGAACTCAGGTCCCCTTCTTTCATGGCAGGTGCTTTACCCACTGAGCCATCTCCCCATATTTTTTAATGCATGAAATTGTTTCCTCAAAGCATTTTGACTGGCAGTTTCCCCAGCATCTGCTGGCTGGATGCCCACAAGCAGTATCACTCGTAAAATAGGAGGCCATGGTCACAGCTGTGGTTGGCTCTGCATGCCCGTGTAGCAGCTAACATGCCAACATAGATGAACTGGCAGTCACTACATTGTCCTTGTCATGGTGCAGACAGATCTCTTCAAGCTATTGATAAGGAACCCCAGGAACTTCTGGGGTACTCTGCAGCTGACAGTTGTAAATCCCCCAAACAAAACAGCAATCATAAAAAATAGTCACATACATGAAATCCCAGTGCTGTGGAGGCAGAGCCAGAAGGACCCCTGGGGCTCACGAGCCAGCCTAACTGAATTTCTGAGTTCAAGGTAAAAGTGAAAGACTCTGTCTAAAATTCAAAGTGGAGGGACGCTGACATGTGGGTCTTCCACTGTCCTCTACACACACACATACATGCATTGCACTTGCAATATACCTGAGCACACAAGAACACATGTACACACAAACACATGTGTATACACACACACACACACCACAGCCATTCATGTACAATAGCTATCCTCTCACATCGGATGTCATGTTCTTTGCCACGAATGTATAGCGCTGGCTTGTTGCCCTTGACGCCATGTTTGGATGGACCCACAGCAGCCCTGGACTTAAGAACCTCAGAGCTTAGGAATCTCGTCATAGCAAACACACAGGACATGCAGGCTGGCTGCTGCTGGCAGCTTCTGGCATGTGTTGAGCCAAGAAAGAAAGAGGTTGGCTAGTCTAGTTGGCTTTCTGTTGTCAGGTAAACGCAATGACCAAAAACAACTTGGGGAGGAAAGGGTTCGTTATATCTTAGAGTTCATTGCCGAGGGAAGCTAAACAGGAACTGGAGGAGAGACCATGGAGGAACACTATTACTAGCTCAGGTTCACATAGCTTTCTGACACAGCTGAAGACCACCCCACCCTGAGGTGGCCCTGCAATCATCAATCAGGGAAATGCCCCATGGACATGCCTGTAGAACAATCTGATGGGGGCGATTCTTCAGTTGAGAATCCCTTATTCCAGGTCTACTTTGTGTAAAGTGTCAATAAACACTAACTTCTACAGATGGCTTCACTCAGTCTTTGGCAAGGCAGTGGAGCCTCCAGAGAGCCCCCAAACCCCCAGCGCCCTGGGATGAATCCTGAAGGGAAAAAGATATTCATCCACTCAGTTCTAAGAGTTCTTGGAGAAAACATCTATGTGTGTGGGGGGAGGTCATCCATGACTGACATGCAGGGTACCTATGATGTTAGTACGGATTGTCAACCTGACAGGATTAAGAACAATTTAGGAGGCAAGGCTGGGCATGTCTGTGAGGGAATATCTAAACTCAGTTGAGTGTCACGAGCCATTTCCCTCCTAAAAATCATTACAGGAACCATCACCCTGGGGAGTCTGCAGAGAACCCCACACCCATAATTATGTTCTATTGACAAAACCTGTCCCACACCCAATTAAGCTGTTGATGGAGAGCTATCTGTTAGCGGAACCCACCTCACATTCCAGCTATCCAGGGAACTAGGTGTGGCAACTTGTGACTTCCTGGCCTACCTCCTGGCCTACCTCCTGGCCTACGTGACGAACCTGGCCCACGTGACCTGGAACACGCGGCAAGAGTCCAGTTTCCCTACCCTTCAGGGGCTATATAAACAGCAACCATGATCCTAATAAAGGGGGCTTTGACAAATCTGCTTGGCCTCATTCTTCTGTCCTAGCTCATTCCCTTCCAGGTAGCGCCCCTTCGAGACCCTGGAATAACTGATTGCAGGGTGGGTTACAAACCCCCTAGACTGAGTAACCCACCAACTCAATCCACAGTTGAGTAGGGGAGACCCTCCTTGAATGTGAGAAGCACCAACCATCCCATGGGCTGGGGTCCTAGACTGAATACAAAGGAGAAAGTGAGCTGAGCACCTGCATCCATCTCTCTCTGCTTCCTGACTGTGGATGTCATGTCATGTGACCAGCTGCCTCCTGCTCCTGCTGCCACGCCTTCCCACAGTGGTGGACTGTGAACCATCAGACTATGAACCCTCAGACTGTGAGCCAAATAAACCTTTTCTTTACATTGCTTTTGTTGGGTATTTTGTCACAGCAATGAGAAAGTGACTAATATAGTTTCTGAGGGGGCCTCACACTAGGCATCTACTATTGCTAGGACCACCCTAAGTCACCCTGGACACCCACTATTGTCAGGGCCACCCCAGGTCACCCTGGACACCCACTATTGTCAGGACCACCCTAGGTCATTCTGAACACCCACTGTTGTCAGAGCCACCCTAGGTCACCCTGGACACCCACTATTGTCAGGGCCACCCTAGGTCACCCTGGACACCCACTCTTGTCAGGGCCACCCTAGGTCACCCTGAACACCCACTCTTGACAGGGCCACCCTAGCACTATTGACAAGGCTATCCCAGGCCACATTAGGCATCAACAGTTGCTAGGGCTATCATAGGCAATACTGAAGATTTCTGCTTCTCCTCAATTGCCCTCCGTCACACAGGACTCCCACTTTGACACTAGACTGTGGCAGGCCCCACTAGGTTGCCAAGTTTAGTTTTTGTGATCGGTGACTTAATAATAATTTGAAAAGAATTTGAGAGGCTAGAGGTAGAGCTCCGCAGTAGATTATTTCCCCAGAGTTATTGAGAATTGAACGTACTTCTCTTTTCTTACTTTCTTGTAGCTCAGCCTGACTTCAAACTCCTGATCCCCCTGTCCCTGCCCCTGGAGTGCTGGCATTAGAGACACGAGCCACCACATCTGGTCCCTGGCAGATACTTCAGTGCTCAAAGTTACTTCTGAACCCTCCTTCCTGCAGACAAACCTAGCCTTTGATGCCACCGTAATGACCTTTATTTTCTTGTTTAAGCACTGAGAGCTCAGACTCCTATCCTGCTCAATAGCTGTTATCACCGTTTGTAAGATAAACAGAGTTGAAAGCCACTCACCAGCGCTCTGCCTAAGTTGAGGTTTTTGTTTGTTTTCTCCCTTTTGGCCTGTACAGTGAGTTTCCCATCAAAGCAAGACCCAGGTCTTGACAGATCATGATTAGATTACACAAAAGCCAAGCAAGTCAGTTTCCTGGTCCCTCACAAGACTCATGCTGCTGAGAAAAAAAGTCTTGCTCTCATTAGGCAGCTTGAAGTTTCCTATGGATTACATCCCTTGCCCTAGAATGACACATCGACCTATATTTCAGCCCAGATCTGTTTGACCCCCAACTCAAGCAGTTTCATGACAATTGAGGTAGAAACTTGTAGAAGGACACTGGAGCCCACAAGCCTAGGATAAGAGAAAAGGCCACAGAGAAGACACTGGGGCTGGGGTGTGGCTCAGTGGTAGAGCCCCTGCCTAGAATCCCCCAGTGGGGGGCTAGGGTGTGGAATGCCATCTTCCTGTCTTCTCCCCACTTCTAGGGTTATGTTTTCCCCTGTGCATGAAGGCTGAGCTCTGGGAACACTGTGACTCCATTACACACTCTCAAACTTCCTTCCTGCTAGATGTCCTGAAACACTCTGTGTTGCAGGAGGTCCTTCCGTTCCTCCAGCCAATAACTCTGTCCCAGACTCAAGTCAATGCTCAGCTTGCTTCCCTCTGAGATCAGAGTCTCCAGTAAAACATGGAGACTAGAGTTTCCTGTGAGGTCTATGGAATCAGGGGCTCTCATTGGATACTCATCTCATAGTCTTGATGTAAGCCCTTGTCCTGTCTACACACAGCCCTGCATACAGCATGGGTACCTGTGATGTCACTGCTGTGTGCTGGGTTAGCGCTGTGAACCTGATGGCGCAGTCCCAGGAAGCACGACAACTGCGTTAATTACCCCGGAGCGGCTGCCACTCTCTTCATTATAAACGCGCTCTAACTAGCACAGCTCCAAATCCTTTTAATTTCACTTAATGGGCTCCAGGACTGGCTTAATGTGTCACTAGAGGGAGCTGAAACAGCTAGAAGCGTGGTTCCCTTTCTCTCTTTCCGACCAACAGTAATTAAAAACCTGTAGGATTAGAGGAAAGGTAAAACCCACATTCTACAGGAAGATTGTTTTTGATGTCACTTAACAGCCTTGTGTGGCCCAAGCTGGCCTCAGATTCACTACGCAGCTGGGAATGACCCTCAACTCCTGATCCTCCTATTCCGCCTCCCAGATGCTGGGTTTACGGGAGGATGCCGTCACTCCCAGCTTATGTGGTGCTGGGGTGGGTGATTAAGAGTGTCTGTTGCCCAGGTCCCTCTGTCCCACCATCCACTCCAGGTAGTTTCTGATTGCCTACAACTGCAGCTCCCGGGGAACTGGTGCCCTCTTCTGGCTTCCATAAGCACTGCACTTGTGTGCACAAATCTACACACAAATACACACAAAGACACAAAATTAAAAACAAATAAATAAAAATTGTGATGGACTGAGGAGTCGGATGGTTCAGGAAATGAAGGCTCTTGCAGCCAAACTTGATGACCCGAGTGTGACCCCTGGGACCGACATGGTGGAAGGGGGGAACCGGCTCCGGAAAGTTGTTCTCTGAATCCACAAGCATACGGAGGCACACGTGCACCCTCCACACACAAAACAAAATTTGAAATGTAATTTTGAAAGCCATAGCTTTAAAGTAACAGTGTAGTGACAGTTTCAAGGCACTGTCCTGTCTTCCAGTACCCGTCAAAAGTCACAGAGCCCCACTGAGCCTGAGGGACTGTGAGTGCCAAGTGTTGTCATCTCTGCTCTTCAGGGAAAATTCATGGCGCTCTGGCCCTTCAGCTGCTAGTGGGCACTTAGTATTGGGTCCCTGCTGAGTGGAAGAGGGCAAGACCTAGCTCTTTTCTAGAGAACTTAAAAGACTGCTGTGTGCGTGTGTGTGTGTGTGTGTGTATGTCTGTGTTTACGTGTGTGTATCTATGCATGTGTGTGTATATCTGTGTATGTGTGTGTCTCTCTTTGTGTATGTATCTGTGTATGTGTGTGTATCTCTCTGGGTGTGTATCTGTATGTGTGTGTGTGTATGTGTGTATGTATCTCTGTGTGTATGTATCTTTATGCGTGTGTATCTGTATATTGTGTGTGTATCTCTGTGTGTGTATCTTTCTGTGTGTGTATCTGTATGTGTGTGTAATGTGTATAGATCAGAGGTCAAGCTTTAGTGTTATTCTCAGGCACTGCCCACCTTGATTTTCGAGACAGGGTCTCCCCCTGGCCTGGAAGTTGCCACATGACTTAGGCTGGGTTGCCGTTGAGCCTTAAGGATCTGCCCATCTCTGCCTCCCCAGTGCTGGGATTAGAGCACATGCCACAATGGTTTTGCTTGCTTGTTTTCATGTGTTCTGGGGATGGAACTCAGTTCCTATGCTTGCTCCGAAAGCTGTCTATCCACTGAGCCATCTCCCCAGCCCCTGCTTGTGTACGATGTTGGGCTGGACCCTAGAGCCTTAGATAGTCTAAGCATATGCTCTACATGAGGTATGCCCCAGCTCCAGGGTGGCTCTTCCTGCTGGACTAAGATTGACTGCATGTCCGCAAGGATGTGAGCCTCTGCCTCAGGCTGTGAGCAGCTATGAACAGGGCAGAGACATGTCGCCTCAGCCTCTCTGTAATGGCTTCAGGAAAACCCACTGGCAGTGACTATACAAGCAGTCTGTGTGGAGAACACTGCCAACCCCGCCACAGGATGTGTAGAGACTCCAGCCAATCCCTGAGTGGAAACAGGGACATGGGGAAGGCAATGGAATCCCCAAGTCAGTTTGTTAATGAATTCACTTTACATCAGAATCCCAGAATTTGCTCCTCTCCTCTCCTCTCCTCTCCTCTCCTCTCCTCTCCTCTCCTCTCCTCTCCTCTCCTCTCCTCTCCTCTCCTCTCCTCTCCTCTCCTCTCCTCCCCTCTCCTCCCCTCCCCTCCCCTCCCCTCCCCTCCCCTCTCCTCTCCTGCCTCCCTCCCCCCCTCTCTTCCACTTGCTAAAGTGACTGTCAGACTTATAAATGGCTGTAAAATTTTGCAAACCAAGAACATGACCAGAGTTGTTAAATATGAGCCATGTGCGATGAAGGGACAGAAACGGACACAATGGAGCCAGGCAGCTGGCAGAGATGCCCGCAGAAGCAAGGAAAGCTCGAGACAGACTGGTCCACGTGTAAGAATTCAATAGCCACCGAGACTCACAACAGGGAGAGAAGCTGCTGATGGGTTGGTGGATGGGGGGGCGGGGTAGGAGACTGCTTTTCAAGCCATCTCCATCCGAGAAGCTCACTTTCTATCAAGCGCCAAACTCCACTACAGATCTAACTCAATGGCATGGAGTGATTGCTGAGCACAGAGGGGGCCCTGGCTCCATCCTCGGCACTGCATGGCCCAGACTTGATGGCGCATGCGTGCCTATGATGCCAGTACTTGGGATTTGGAGGTCAAGGTCATATAACCTCAGGTACATAGTGAGTTCCAGGTTAGCCTGGGTTATATGACAGTGTCTGAAACACATAAGTAGGTGTTTCCCTATAACGGAATTGAGCTCATGCAAATATCATGGATGAAGTCTTGTTTCCAGCTGGTGGAGCTGGCTTCTGCCTCCTGTGGACTGGATCTTGACAGACTTATTTTTCTTCCCGATTTGTAACACTGGCGCTCAGACACCAGCCTCTGTGGAAAGGCTATAACTACCTTCTCCCCGAGGCTCACAGAGGTAAACAGTACACATTTGATCAAGAGGGGACCCAGAGAGAACACCCACTCTCCAAGCCCCGTCCCACAGCCGAGCAGATGCCTCCGGTAACTCACGTAGGAGCTTTGTGCATGCTCAGAAAACACGAAGAGGGATTGTGCCAGGCCAGGTACACGCTACGAATTCATTCTATGGGCAGAAGGGCCAAGAGCCTTGCTGGGATATGAACCTATGCTTCCTCACTGTGGCTCACAGATTTCTATACCACATCACAATGCTCAAAGGTGAGAGCTCAGATTGGTTGAGTAATGTCCGCAAGGTCACACAGCCAACAAATGGCAGGGCCATCACTCAGCCCCACAAGCTCATTCACAGAACCACAGCTGAGTCTGTTTGCATAACAGCCTCTGAGTACTTCAGGCTGAGGGCCCATGATGCTCAGAGGGTAGCTGTAATTGAGGAATGAGTAGGTGAGATGGCTCAGCCGGTAAAGGTGCTTGCCACCAAGCCTGATAAATTCAGGCTCAATTGGGTGCCACCATGGCTCCTCCCCCACCACGATGACCTGCACCCTCCAACAGTGACCCAAATCAACTGTATTTCCTTCAGTTGTTTACGCCACCTCCATGAGGAAATAAACACACACTCTGGTAAGTTCTCTTCATCAGGGGTTTGTCATAGTAACAAGGAGAGTAATGGGTACTGTGTCAACTTGATGAGACTGAGAATTTCCTAGCATAGGAGAGCTGCCTCTGGGACTGTGTGCAAGGGCAGACAGCTGCCTAGGATGCAGGCTGCACCATCCTGCAGGCTGGGCTACCCGATGGGACACGTGGGAAGGAGGAGGAAGCCTGTGATGCCTGCCAGCTCTTGCACTTCCTCCAGGAAGAAGCTGCTCTACCCCTCCCCACTTAGCGGATGGAAACTGGGAACCAAAAGGAATCATTCTTCAGGAGTCTCCAGTGTGCTCATTAGGAAGCCAGGTCTCTGTGTTTCCTGCAGCTATCTGATTGATGGTGGTGGCCCTTGTCTGGCTGGAACTTACCAGCCTCCCCCACGAAGACCTCCACGGGCACACTGGCCGGGCTCTCGCCGATGATGTTATAGGCGGTCATGATGACTTCATAGCGCCGATACTTCTTCAGATCTGCAAGGTCAAACACCAAGGGTCAGCCTATGTTGGACCAGCCTCTAGAAGTTCCCCTGATATGTGGGCATGCTGAGACAGAACCATCAAGGAGGAACTCCAGCAATTAGAGCCACGAATCCAGGCTGGTTTTGCCTGGACTCTGGAGATGGGTGAGCATCCCTGCCTCACGGCACTAGTCACAGGGGCCCGAAGTCCTGTGCACTTACGTGTTAATTCATATGTTGTCAACGTGGAGCTGCTGTTCACGGTCTTGAAGCTGCTTTGGGCTGTAAGGGGTAAGGAAGGCAGTTAGCGCAGAGGGACACTGTTCCTGTAAACCCAGCGTGGGGTGAACATGAGTCACACAGCAAGCTGGACAGGGGTGCTGTGCTGCTGTCTGCCTCAGTTCTCAGGCCCTGCAGAGACTGTAGGCTTCTCGTTAGCTCCCGGGAGTTACTACCCTCCTACCTAACACATCAAGCAAGACACGCCAGCCTGAGACAAGTGGCGGTGGGCTGGCCCTTTGGCAGAAGGAAACAAACGTAAAGGCATTGGTAGCGGTATAGAGGACAACACTAAAGACACAGGCTTTTATTTCTCCAGGCCTTCTGGGTTGCAGGTCTGTTGGCTGACCAATGCTTGCAAGTTGTGGGACTCCGGTCTGAAGGGGAGAAGAAGGTCACCCATTAAGTGTTCTGGGACTAGGTGTACACACACCTGGTCCCCATCAACCTGTGAGGCACCAGGGACAAGTTTGTGTGCAGCTGGCACAGGTGCCTCTTGGTGGGAAGGATGAGGTAGAGCCGGGAGCCTGTTGCATGCTGGGTAAACCAACATTAGGCAGCTTCCTGGCCAGATGGGGGTGAACTAGGTAGGAAATGCTGCCCAGGTGTTCTACCCTGTCTGTTCCTGTTCCTCATCACAGAGATCTGCCCGCCTCTGCCTTCTGAGTGCTGGGATTAAAGGCATGTGCCACTGCACGTGGCAAAAAGGGAATTTTCTATGCATTTAGGGACCATTTTCGTCCAGAGAGGGAGGTAGAGGGGCAGGGTTCTCAGTTAAGCTGTCACTGGCTTTGGTGGGGTACAGGCTCAGCAGAGGTCAGGAGGTACCAAACACATAGATTAGATGGGTGTGGCCTTCACCTCAGGCCCCAGGTCCCAGCTTCCAGGTCATCTACCTCCATCTGTGCCCCCACTGGCTTCACACTGCACTGCCTGCTCCCTCCCTGTGCCATCGCCTGACTCCTCTATAGTACTTCCCAGCATGCCTTGCATGGAGCAGACAGACATGGAAGGCTCACCTGTGAACCTCCCCCAGGAGAGGAGCACCGCTCACCTGTGAGTTCAGCACGCAAGGCAGAGGGACTCTTGAGTGTTTTGGCCTCAGGGCCCATGCCTGTCTCGGACTCCAGCTCACGGTAGTAGATCCTGTAGCCTTGCAGAAGGCCATTGAGGCTCTCATCCCGGGGAGGCTGCAGAGACATTGTACACTCAGCCATTTGGGGATATTATCAGAGTCAGTATGTACAGAAGGCTTAGTAGCCAAGACCTTGGTGTAAGAGTCTCTAGTTCAAGCCAAGGTTCTTTGATTTTTCACAAATCATCTTTACACATATTTTATTTTATGTTTATGATTGTGTGTGTGCACGTGCACACATGCACTCACATGTGCAGGCATGTATACACACACACACGCCATGACATGGATGTGGAGGTCAGAGGACAATTTCCAGGAGTTGATTTTCTTCTACAGTGTAGGTTCTAGGGCTTGAACTCAGGTCGTCAGGCTTGCCTGCAAGCACCTTCATCTGTTGAGCCACCAAGCAGGCTCTAAACCTCTAGTCCTTGATGGCTAAAAACAAAGGAGAGCTGGCGAGACAGCTGGCAAAGTGCCAGCCTTGCAAGCTCTAGGATTTGAGTTCACCTCCCACATGAAAAGCTGGGCAGGGAGCTGCATCCTTGTGATCCCGCACTGGGGAGGACACAGGAGGATTCCTGGGGGCTAGCCTAGCCTACTTGGTGAATTCTGGGCCAATGAGAGACCTGGTCTCCAATATTAGTGTAAACATCTACTAAGGAACACGTGAGGCTGTTGTCTGGCCTCCATGTGTGTATGTGTATGTATGTACCCATACATGTTTGTAACACCCCTCCACACACAACCCCACACACAAGTGGGGAGTAGTGTGTGTGTGTGTGTGTGTGTGTGTGTGTGTGTGTGTAGCACTGAAAGCACTCTTGGAAACAGTATTTGTGAACTTTCTAGCTGGGGAGGTGGGGGTCCCAGGCCTGCCACGAGGACTGGTCAGCAGCTCCTGACTGCCTTCTCTCTGAGCCTCAAATGCAGCGATGGTACACAGCATAGCTGCTGGACAGAGGTGGAGGTGTGTAACCAGATGCCTGGGAGGCTTGCTGGGTCACATGGCCTTGTTGTCTAAGTGGTTCGCAGACTCCCAGTGCCAACCAGAGCTGTGACTCTGTCCCAGGACTTCTGCCACACACCATGGGCCACAGCGGGGAGTGCCCCTACTTCGGCTATGGTCTCAGCTAGTGGGAAACTGGGTCTCAGTGTAGCGGGGCAGTTACTTCAGAAGAGACTTTTCCTTTCTTTCTCGTCTGACCCTTTCTGAATGTTGCTGGCAGCATGTGGGGGTCTCCAGTGGCTCAACTTGTCTTCAGACAACTGGATCAGAAAAATGAGCCCTAGCCCAGGGACTGGGGGTCAGGTGAGTTTATTTTGTTTTTTTCTTATCTGCTCTTAGAGTGGTCAAGTTTAGGCAACAACATATAGGTTACCCAACCAGATTTGAATTTCAACGTGCTATTGCCAAAATTAATGGTATAACACTCCAAATTTACTGTTACCATAGTGTGTGTGTGTGTGTGTGTGTGTGTGTGTGTGTGTGAGTGTGCGCGCGTGCGTGTACATGCATATGGGCTGCTTGGGTGCATGTAGGTGCTGTTTGTGTGTATATACATGTGGAGGACAGAAGACAATGCTTCAGGTGTCTGTCCTGTTGTTTTTGAGGTAGGGTCTCTTACTGGCCTGGAGCTTGCCAAATAAGTTATGATTGTCAGTGAACCCCAAGGATCTGCCTGTTCCTGCCTCTCCAGTGCTGGGGTTTTAAGCTCACAGGCCTGGCTTCTCCTGTAGGCAAGTATTTTACTGAGCCATTGTCCGTCCTCTACCACCCTGTTAAGGCAGGAAGCCAGCGCTTTCTGAGAGTAAGAGGCATTTCTCTGCACATCTAGCATCTACAGGAAAGGAGACGGATCTGTCCCTGCGGTGAAGCAAGAATAATGCCGTCCTTGGCTGTTCTTCCAGCTAAGTGGCCACAAAAGGCTCAGTGCCTCTGTCTCCCAGACTGCAGGTTGTTGCTTCATAGATATGGTCGCCTAAGGGATGGAATTGGCTCCGTGCCACTGGACCCCTCCTGAGGAGAAGTGGGCCCGTCTGCACTCTGCATCCTCATGCAGGCACTAGGCAGAGCCATTGAGAAGTGGAGGTTCCCCTGAACAGCTTGAGGATTAGTAATAGCCTGCATCTCCTCGGGGCTATGAGATCTGCTCCAGGAACGACAAAGAGCCATGGAGGCGGGGGAGGAAGAACTGTGGAGTTCCTGAGGAAGCCTCAGTGCCTGGAGCATGGGGAACCGACAAAAGTGGCTTGTATGCTGCCCCTGAAGGAAGGAAGAGTCCGCCATGACACAACCCATGGTAGCCATGGCGCTCTTTGGCCTAGACGGGGCAGCCTGGTTGAGAAGTGCAGCCCAAGGGTCCTGGGCCAGAACTTGTATAGGTTTTATGATGTTTTCCACATTGTTGACTTCCAAAATGATCCACAGTCTAAGTCAGGAAACTTGCCAAGAAAGGGCCTCCTCAAAGTCCACTAATCAGCCATTCATGGTTCCCTGAACCACAGGCATTGGTCCTGTGGCAACACACGGATAAAAAGCCCTTTGCCAAGCAAGGGACAGCAAGTATTTCTAAGACCCGGGGGCAGCTTTGTTCCTCCTTGCTGAGGCCCCTGACAAAGAACCAGAGAGATGCGAGTCCCTGTCCAGTGGCTCTGAGTGTTACACCAGGAGTCAGCTCTTGCAGCTCCGATAACACTACGTGGCCATGCAGAAGGTTCCGGCACAGTCTTTACTCACACCAGCGGGAGGTGGGGATGGCAGGACTCGGGCTAGGCAGATGAGATGGCACGGGCTCCCGTTTCTGGGATCCGGGCTGGCTCTAATTAGCAAGAAGGGAGGGCGAGTGGGCACATCAAAAGCTCGCTTCTGGACTCTGCAGGTGCCAGCCCTGCAATCCCCCTCCAGGGTCACCTTCAAAGCCTGCCCGTCAGTCTGGGATCACACCAGAGCAAGGATGGCTAAGACCTGGCCAGCTCTGCCGAAGACACACAGGCTGGGGACAATTACCACAGGGAACACGGGGAGGATTGGATCCTGTTCACTCAAAATATCAACCGAACAGGATGCATGGGCAGATGGAAACGCTAGAGACATAGTGCAGTTGTACCGCTGTTGGCAGACACACGACCCCAGTCCTTGAGTGTGCAGGCTGAGGGTAGGGGGAGGAAGTGTTAAAGGTTGAGCCGTTTCTAGTCGAGTCAGAGGATGGAAAGGGAAGAGGCCAAGCCCCTCTACCGGCCAGCATTAAGCTGGAGCCATATTTGCCTTGGAAGTCCCAGAGTATCTCAGAGTCGAGTTGTGTGCGGTCCCAGCAGGTATCTGCTGTGGTCTGGATGGGAGAGCTGTGTGCTACAGGCCTCCACCCCTTCCCAGTTTCCTTCCTGTTGGTGTGACACAACACTCTGACCTCAAGCAATCCAGGGGAAGAGAGGACTTTATATTTCTCGTCACAGTCCAACTCTGAGGGAAGTCAGGGCAAAAATTTAAGAAGGGGCTTGAAGCAGAAACGGTGGAGGAACGTTGTTTGCTGCCTCACTCTCTGGCTTGTGTTAGTCTTTCTTATACAAGCTGCTGGCCCAAGCAGACTGGACCCTCTTACATCAATTAACCATCAAGATAGTCCTCACAGACATGCCCAAAGACCGACCTGATAAAGACATTACTCAATTAAGACTCTTTTCACATGACTCCAGGCTGTTAATGCTGTCTAGAACAGTCCCCAGCTGAAACTGTTAGGAAGCAGGGCCTAGTGGGAGAACGTCAGGACACGGGAGCCTTGTGCCCTTGCAGGGGACTGTGGGACCCCAGGCTGGTCCGTTTCTCTTTGCTTCCTGGCTATGAGGTGGTTACTCTGTTCCAGTATGCACTTCTCAACAGAGGCTCCAACCTGCCACACTGTGAGCGGAATGGACAACCTTTTTCCTGTCTATATTAATTCTCTCAGATGTTTTGTTATAGTTCAGAAAGTGGCTGGCATAAGCAGAGACGGCAGATTCTCCAAAGGCCAGTCCAGACCTGCCCATGGGCAACTCCTGCAGGGTGGGAGCTTCACACTCATCCAGGGCTTGGTGGTTCTGCAGGGTCTCAGAGACAGCTTCTGTGGAGCACTGCATGGTTTAGTTTGCTCTGTATTCCTGCAGTTTGGCATCATGGTGGAGGTCAAGGGAACAGCCTTGGAAGTCTTCCCAAGTTGTTCCCCCAGATCCAAAAACGATTTCACGTTCTGAATTTAAATCCTGACACTGTAGCCTCCTTATATGCTTCAACTCCCAGGCTATGCCTTGAAGCCCCGTTGGCAGAAGTCTGGCACCAGGCTTGGTCCTTCCTTTGTGGAATATTCCTTTACACTGTGCGAAAGTTATGTTGCTGTGATTGGCTTAATAACGAAGCTGACTGGTCAATGGCTGGACAGGATACAGTTAGGCAGGAAAGCCAAACAGAATGATGGGCTGAAGAAGGGTGGAGTCTGGGAGTCACCAGGCAGACACAGAGGAGCAGGAGATGAATGTGCCATGTTAATAAAGGTACTACCACGTGGCAGAGCATAAATAAGGAACATAGGTTAACTTAAAATGTAAGGGCAAGTTACCAATAAGCCTGAGCTATCTGTCAAGCACTTATGATTTATATTTAGCCTGAGTCAGTTATTTAGGCCTGGCTCAGTCAGGACAGGAAATGTCTATTTACACCTCCCAGTCCTAAGCCTGAAGTTCTTGGTCCAGCACGTGTCCCTGATCACAAGGCTCCGCCTTCCCTGTGCTCCGTTCCATAGCCCTACAGCACCCACGACAGACCCTGGGTGCTGCAGATGCTCAATCGATGCTCATACAAGTGAGTTGAGCATGCTAGAGACCAGGGGGACTCCTTCTACACGTCATTCCACCCTGGACTGGCCATCTATGTGGGCAGAAGCTCAGAGGGACCTGGAAGCTCTTCCTAACTTTGGCAGACTCAGAGTCTAGGATGGCTTTCCAAAAGTCCCTGTTCAAATGCAGGTGACGCACAGTTATGGTGCACCAGAGAGTCAACAACCATTGCCCAGGAGGAGAATGGTGCCCTGGGAAAGACCCGGAAGGACAGTGCTTTGTGGGGTTGACAGAACTGAGTGGAGGGAGAGACCTGTGTTGGGAGGAATAGGACTCTACCATTAGCCTCTGTAGAGATCTCAACTGTCAGCTTGAGGAGATAGAGGCTCACCTGGGACATGGACTTCTGGGTGCGTCTGCGGGGACTATCCTGATTAGGTCAACTGAGGTGAGAAGACCTGTCCACAGTGGACGGCATCACCCCCTGACTGGGAGCCTGGATTATAAAAGCAGGGCAAGAGACATTCATCAATCTCTGCCCACCTGACTGCGGGAGAAACAGGACAGGCTACTTCAGACTCCTGATGCCCAGGCTTCCCCACCATGAGGCACTGCGAGCCCAATACGGGTAGCTTTGGTCGGATAACAGTGAGAAAAGTTACTAAGAAAGCATTCCCCCTCCCAGCTGCCTGACAGGACTGGGCTGGGTCACATAGCTGCTGGCCTCTACCCGGGGCTCCCTCTCTGCTCACGTGAGAGGTAGGTAGGCTACAGAGCCAAGCTCACCCCATGCTACCAAAGAGACCTAGGATTCAGGGAAGCAAAGCACTCGCCTGAGGTCTCATGAGACCATGAGGTAAAAACTAGAATTCAAATCTGAATCCAGAGGGACAGCTGAGGTCTCCTGGGATCTAGGTTTACATCCCTGTGACCCCCACATCTTAGAGAGTGGTACAGGGACTCCCTCTGGGACTAAGGTCCAGTGACTTAGGGACACACAGGGTCCTAGGTCACCTTCATTACAAATACAGCATTAAACAAAGGATGTGTGTATCAGACATTCTGCTGCTGTGATAGACACCCATGAGAGCAACTCGGAAGGAAGAGATGGCTGCTTTGGTGTATGGGTTCAGAGGCTTTGGCCCATGGGTCACTTGGCCCCAGTGTTTCTTGGCCTGTGGTGAGGCCAGTGGCAGAAGGAGACCCTTAGAAAGAGGCAGACCACCCTTCAAGTGCCCGCCCCAGGTGGGGGAGATGCTCTAGAGGCAAGAATGCTTGCTGTATGAGCATGGGGACCTGTGTTCAGATCCTCAGCACTGATGTAAAATCCAGCTGTGGCTGTGTGCACCTGCAGCCCCGGCACTTCAGCAGGGCAGATGGAATCAGGAGAATCACCAGGGCTTGCTGGCTGGCCACTGTAGCTACAATAGCTATAAGCGCCAAGTTCAGTGAGAGACTGTCTCTAAATATTAAATAAATCACATGGAGAGCAATAGAAGAGGGTACCCAATGTCCACCTCTGGCCTTTCCAAGTGCATCCACACATGCGTGCGTCCACGTGCAAGCAAACACACACACACACACACACACACACACACACACACACACACACACACACTTGGCATGCCCCCAGTTAACTGCTTCTTAGACTTCTCCCTCTATGGCTCCACCACATCCCAGGCTCTTCCAGTTCCAGGTCCATCAATAGGTTAGTTAGGTCCCTTATCCAGCTATCTCCCTGAAGCCCTTAGCTGGTTACTCATGTCTAGAACTAAGCATCCCACCCGTTAGACTTTTGGGGGACATGCCACATTCACACTATGACAGCTAGCAACTTTAGAGTCTTTGCCTAGACTGGACCTTCTCTCTGCCTCTTCCTCTGGGGAGACCTCGCCACCCTGCCAAGCGTGTGCATTTGTCCCTCGGGCAGAGCTAAAAGCCTCTCTCCGCTGCTTTCCCATGTACGTCTATTCGTCCAGCACATGGCCCCTTTGAGAGAGGAAAACAAACCCTGGGTTCTCAGCTGCTCCTGGCTGAGGTTGCATGGCCTTTGTCTTGGCCCCCATTACACCCTCAGAAGAAAGAATCCCTTAGCTTATGCAAGAGGTGAGCAGGTCTTTCATTTGTTGGTAAGTATCTTGGGCACGTGTGAGGACGTTTCTAGACTGTGCTGAGGTGAGAAGAACCACCAAAGATGAGGGCGAAACTATTCCATGGCTGGGGTCCTGGTCTGAATACACGGTGAGCCCAGCATTCCTTTCTCTCTGTTTTCTGACAGTGCATGCAATGTGACCGGGTGGCCAAGACCCTGCAATCATCCTGTTCCCACCACGATCCACCACACCCTGAAACTGTGAGCCAGGAGGTGTTTTGTCACAGCAAGGAGCAAAATAACCAGAACAACCTCCTTGAGGTGTCAGGGCACTTGAAGGGGCATGTGTGGGATAAGTGCACTGAATGGATCATGGGGACAGTCAATGCTATCATCGGTTCAGAAGCCTCCCACACTGGGACACACATCAAAATCCTAGGACATGGGCAGTGGACGCTACTAGAGGTGAAGTCTGATTGTCCCCTAAGAGGCCCAGAAAGGCCTTGATGAGGCCCCATCATAGCCTTTAAAAAACATTATTTTTCAGCACATTGCTAAAAACACAAAAGTTATAGGTGAGCTGCTTCCTGGGGAACGAGAACCTATATTTAAACTCAGCTCTTCTTTCTTCGTTCCAATCTCTGATTTCCTAAATTACGTGTAATTTTAATTGTGTTTCAATTGCCCGCTGGTTGACAGGCGTTTATTTCTACAATACACTGGACTGGCCACCTCTCGCTCTGGGCTTTTTGAAATCCGTTTGTTCTGTTGTGCACTGGAGGGCACAGCTGATGGGCACATATGCCAAGTCCCTTTGGTGCGGCTCCATGCCACTTCACAGGCTGTCCGGCAGCCATGGAAGAGACTTGACACCTGTGCTGTTATGAACTGGGACTGGCAGCATCTCCAGGCCACAGCGACTTTATTCGGAGGGGCTGGGATGCACCCCGCCCGGAGCACGCGCTGCCTGTACGGAAAAGATGTGCACCTCATTATTGGCAGGCCAGCTGCCACATCTACAAATAAGACACTAATTTTCTAGTAGAATCTGGCGCAGTAGGAGTGGAGGCAGTCCAGAAAGGCAGGGAAAATTATGGGCGTGAGGAGAGAAAGAAGTCCCTCACCCCAGAGTCTGGTTGAACCCTTTCAGTAGCTGAGAATCGATTCAGATATATCTACCAAAGGCCCTTCTCCCCTCTCAGGTGGAACCTTCAGTTTTCCAGGAATCTCTCCAGAAGCCCCACTGCCAGTAAAAACAAAACAAAACAAAACAAACACCAGGCCCTAAGCCTCTTGCACAGCTTCAGTGTCTGTTTTCACTCTACCAGCTTATACAACTCAACCAAGCCCCCTCATGGTCTCCATTATCAAAGAGGCGGACAGAGGTAGGGAAGGGGAGGGTCCCTTAGAAACTCGCTAAGTAATGAAATTCTGGAAGCTTCCGAAATGGAGTCACAGTGAAGACGCTGAGGCGGGGCTCTCCTCTGGGGAACTGTGCTCACTCAGACACATCTTCCTCTCGACCTGGCCCTTTTCTTTCTACTTTTAATAGATTCTAACTCTGCTTCACACTGGCTCCTCCTGAAATTCTTTTCTGCATTGAAAACAAGGACCTGGCTTTATGTGAGTCAAGGTCCCTAAAAGATTAAGGGATCTTAATTAAGGGCTGCTGCAGGGGCTGTGTGGATCTACGCTCCCATCCAACAAAAAGACCCGTCCTCCCTCCCCTTCCCCTGTGTGTTTGTGCAGGATGAGAGACACAGCAGCCAGGACTTTGAATTTCTGCTTGGAATGTTTCTGGCCTCCCAGCACAGCCTTGAAAGGAAGTCAGGGCTGAAGCAGGGCCCCTAGGGAATAAGGATGTGTGAGGTCAGAGATCAAGCATCCATGACACCTGCTTGTTTGAGGAAAGAGCTGGACCTCTGGGGTCACAGTGGCCTCTGGCATGCCAAGGTCAAGGTCCTTTGTTATTTGTTGTGGACGGCTCCTTGACCCATAGGGCAGATGGGATCCCGGACTGACCCTTCTTGTTCTGTCCTGTCCCCTACACTCTGGGGAAGCCAGAGAAAGCTGAGGGCACAGCAGTGAACTGCCAGTGTCATCAGAAAGCATTTGGAAATATCTTTTTGTCACCTTGAAAGGCACCTGTCGCTGGATGGTGACTCTGACAGTGAGGGACGATGTTATACTCTCAGCAGAGACCTTTGCTGCTAAAGGGCTCTTCTCTGTCCCTCCCGTAGGTGACAGTGTCAACTTCCATTAGGCTGAACCTACTCCTGCGCTTTGGTGGCAACATCAGAGAGCTCCTGGCTGTCGACTTGACAGGATCTAAATTCATGTAGGAAACAGACCTCTAGACGTGTCTATGAGGAAATTTCTAGATTAGGTTAAGTGAGGTAGGAAGATGGTCCCGATGGGTATCATCCCATGGGCTGGGGTCCCAGACTGGACAACAAGGACACAGCAAGCTGAGCCCCAGCATCCATCCCTCTCTGCTTCCTGACTGTGGATGTCATGTGACCATCAGGCGCCTATTGCCACGCCTCCCCCACCATGAGGGTGGACTTTCAAACTGTGAGCCTAAATAAACTCTCCCGCGCCCTTAACTTGCTTCTTGCCAGATATTTTGTCTCAGCAAGGAGGAAAGGAACTAAGGCAAAATACAACCCAACACTTAGGTACCAAGAGACAACACGGTGCACTGAGGGATCAGGACTCCCCAGGAGTCACCAGCCACGACACTAGTTGGGTGGTTCAGGCACTTTGGGTGCAAGGTGGCTCCTCTGGCTGCCTGGTCCTGTCTGTCTTTTTCTTCTTAGTGCGGGCCCCAGGCTCTAGCACCCCTAAGCGTCGGCTCTGGATTGTCTATGAAGCTTGAGCCAAGGTGGGGGCCACACAGCTCTCATGCCATCCGGCCCAGCGGGCCTTGCTCATTCATTGTCCAGGCACCTGCGGGTGCCTCTGAGAGGCGAGTCCTGGCCCTGGCCTTCCACTTTCAGAGGTAAGTGCCTGCCACCCAGCAGGTACCCACTCCCCCATCACGTAAATTAATTTTTAGGATGAGTTTCACCATGACCTGCAAATCACTGAAACTGAGATGTTTCAATAAGTCCTCCCTCTCTTGTGTTGTTTCCCCGCCTTCCCCTTAGGTTTTTGCCACATGCTGAAAGTCAGTCTGACCAACCCAGTGTCACTGAGGTGCTTTTATCTCGCATTCACGCTGGCACCTGCCATTCCCCTTGACAACACCATCAACCCCAAGGAAGAGTCTCAGGCTGCCTGGTCCACCGTCTCCATCCCCCGCTTACAGTGGCTAAACATGGGCTAACCAGGCCTTCCAGTGACTCTGCACACAGCCCATTATCTGCCCTCCTTCAAGGCCTTAGGACCAGGCACTCTTTAGCAGGACAGTGTCGGTTCTGGCATCTGGAGGCTCCCTCACTGGCCAGAAGCTCCACCCGTTTGCTCATTCCTGTGCTCTGAGAGCCCATTGGTCTGAGGGGAGGCAGCAGCCCTGGAGACCTGAGCACAGTTTCCTCTGTGCAGGGTCTGGATGAGTTCCAGTCCTGGGCCAGGGGCTCTGTCTAACTCAGCCCGGCTGCTTCCTCAAGTACAGTCACACACTTGGCATGGGTGTGGCTTGCACGCAAGCTCTGTATAGTTGTCCTGGTTGTCCGAACCCTGGAACAAAGGCGTACTTCAGAAATAAGTGAGGTCCCCCTGGTTCTTACCTGCCACTGGATCAGAACCGAGGATGTGGTGTGCGGTGTGGCTGAGACAGATCCTGGAGGCTCTCCGGGAACTGCAGGGCAGCAGATGGAAGGAAGTAGTTAGAATGGTTCTTTGGGGCACCAGTCACCCTTCAGTGTAAGGAGCCTTTCCTCCCTTCTGTGGGTCCTCTCAGGCCACCCACAACACTCTGTGAGCTCCCGCCCAAGACCCTTTCTGGGCTTCCAAGTCTTTGGGAAAGGGGGTCAGATAGCATTTTCTGAGAACCTAGGTGTTAGTGGTTCACCATGAGCAGGCCAGGTGGTCACAGTGACGTCACAGTGCTCTTAGCTTGAGACACCGAGTGACTATTGGTAGAGATGAGGTTGCTGCTGGCCACCCAGCATACAAAGCCAGGAAGCTGTGGTGACTTTGCGCTGGTCTCTGGAAGGACAAGGCTGGTATGACCCCTGTCATGGACAAGCCTGCTTTGGGACCAATGAGGAGCCCTTGCCATAGATCAGGTGCTGGAGATTTTTCTGCACTCTCCAGGTTCTCTTGTGTACTAAACTGACCTCTCTGTGTCTCCTTGGCTGAGGCGGTGTGTCAACAAAAGCCTGCCCACTAAGTGCTTCTGGAGGGGACAGGACTGGACATGTATACCAGGCTCTGTCTACTTTTCATCCTAGGTTTGCCCCTGTCTGAGTCTCCTCTGATTATTCAGGCCCTCTATCCTCAGTCACACAGGTGGACCCCAGTGTCACCCTCTAGACCAGGGGTTCTCAACCTGTGGGTCATGACTCCATTGTGGGTCAATCAAGTCATTCACAGGGGCAGCCTAAGACTATAGGAAAAACACAGATATTTACATAACAATTCATAACAGCAAATTTACACTTACAAAGTAGCAGTGAAAATAACTTCATGGTTGGGGGGGGGGTTAACCACAACATGAGGAGCTGTCCTTAAGGGTCGCAGTCTTAGGAAGGTTGAGAACCACAGCTCCAGCAGAAAACCTTCTAGTAGTCTATAGTCAATGTGGACCTTTATCCAGCCCAAGAACCCTGTGCAGTCGATAAATATCAGCCTAATAAGAAAATGTGGGGTCTGGAGAGATGGCTCAGAAGTTAAGAGCACTGGCTGTTCCTCCAGGGGACCTAGGTTCAATTCCTAGCACCCACAAGGCAGCTCACAACTGTCTAAAACTCCAGTTCCGGGGATCTGGCACCTTCACACAGACATACATGCAATGCAGGCAAAACACAAATGCACTTAAAAAGAAAACACCCAAATAACAACAACAACAACAAAAAACCCTATCTTGCCAAGAAGTGGTTGTTCTAGCTGTCTGGGTGCTAAGCCCACATACATACAAAACCTTGAAGCACATGCAACTGCCATTAAAAAAAAAAAAAAGAAATGAAGGAAAGAAGGAAGAAAGGAAGGAAGAAAAGAGAAAATATGGAATCATGTTTGGATTATGGGGACTTGGAAGGCACAGGTAGGGAAATTATTACAAACTCAAGAATAGCCTGGGCCAGGACTAAAGCTCTATGAAAAAAAAATGGCTGCTGCGGGTATGCTCAGTGGTAGAGCTGCCTAGAGTCCCCCAGTGAGAGACTGGGGTGTGATGCAGTGGTAGAACACCTGCCTAGAATCCCCCAGTGAGGGGCTGGGGTGTGGCTCAGTGGTAGAGCACCTGCCTAGAATCCCCAGTGAGGGGCTGAGGTGAGCACCTGCAAGGTCTAGGGTTCCATCCCTAGCATAGTAAGGGAGAAATATTAATCAGTCATCAAAGGCCCCCTCTCTACAGCTAAGGTAGGGCTGGTCTTGCCAGTCAATCTCCACCTCACAGAGGGAGACAAAGGGCCACAAACACAATGCAAATCCAACCACAAAGGGAAATTGCAAGTCTCAGACAAGGGAGATGATGAGATAGGGGCCTCAAAAGCTGCATTTGAATATCAAAGGGTTGAGAAGGGGCCAGGGGAGCCCAGAGAGTTCCTTGAATAGCTTTTGAGAAAGGGCCTATTCCCTGAGGTCTCAGGAGCCTGTCAGGATCCCGTGCTCCCTGTTTGTCAGAGATAACCCGACAATGACAGCAGCTTGCTGGGTGTCTGGCCCTTTCTTCTAAGAATTAGCTAGCACACCATTGCAAATATTCTCTCCATTGTGTCTGATGCAAGATAAAAATGAGCGGTTCTTTTTTCTTTAGTTTTCATTTGATACTGACTTTCTACCCTTGTTCCACACCACTTGTTGTCCGTTTGTGTGCAGAGGTTCCATGCATGTGTGTATATGTTTATGTCTCCATGCTGGTCCTTGCAGGAGCATGTGGAAGCTGGAAGTTGGATTTGGATATCTTTCTGCTGTTCTCTACCTTAGCTTTGAGGGGCTTTTGCTGAATATCAAGATTCCCCACTTTGGCCAGACTGGCTGGCTAGCTAAGCCATGGGATCCTTCCTCAAACCCCAGCTGGGGTTACAAGTATAACTGGGTATTTTACATGGGCACTGGGGATTTGAACTCAGGTCCTCATGCTTGAGAGGCCAGCAACGCTACCCACTGACTCATCTCTCCTGCCTGTAAGCCCTCACTTTTAAGTGAGACCATTGATGACATTCTCCCTCCACTTATCCGTAGCAGTGAAAGGAAGGGTTTTGCTTCTGAGTGGTCTCCCAAGCCTCCTGCCAGGCACTTTGGGCCACCTAGCTACCTGGATGACCTCATAGCTTCTTCCCTGAGCTCTGTTGCATCTGGATCTCAACACCTCTCAGGATGAGGGCCCTGCGGTTTCTCCAGGGATTCTGGGGAGCTTAGAGGCCTACTTCTTAGATACCAGACCCAGTGGACCCAGCCACAGTGGGGATACTGGGTGTGCAGCCCGATTCTCTGCGGTAACTTAAGTTCCTGATTTGGGGGGGGGGGAGTGCTGCATTTACATTAACCATTCTTCAAGGCTGACTAACAGCCCGTTAGGACTGCAACCCTGGAGAGCTGGAACGTTGAAGGTCAAGAGCTGAACTGTCTTGGGCCATCTTTAGCCCCTAAATAGCCACTTACTGCCTACTATTGTGTGCTGTCTAACACCCTCAGGACTTAGGTCCTTTTGGAATGTACAAATAGACCCCTAGCTCCACCCACCCAAAACTAAAACATATCACTGGGCAAGTCTGAAGTCTGAAGCAGAAATGACTAACTTGCCTACCCGGTATTCTCACCAATGTCTTCAAAATTGTTCTTGATTTAAAATGTTCTTATTTCTGCCACTGTAAACACTGTGGAATTGCTAAAGTGTGAGAACATGGCAGTATTCGGGGTGACCCGAATCTGTGTTTCACTGGGCCCATGATCACTCACATTTGACTCCTATGTAAAGTGTCTCCCCTTCCCGTTGGGGGAGACCTGTTCTTTGATTTGTTTTTGTTTGTTTGTTGTATTTTGTTTTTGCATCAATGTCTGAGTATGGCTGGGGAGCTGGAAATGGCTCACCTCCACCCCTGGGCTAGTCCTCGAGGTGCCCTGAAACTCTGTGTGGTAGAAATTAAACTTCTGGGTTCAGAAAAGCATGTGTGTGTGGAGGGGGGGAGTCACATGATGTGGGGTCACAGGGCGAGGCAGCGGGGACCTGGTCCATTTGGAAATCACCTCACTGGAGCGTTAAATGGAAGAGACAGGGTTTTCTGGGAGTTATAGCAAAGCCCTGGTGGCTGAACTAAGTGCCCGGCACTGAGGCTGAGCTGGGAGTTGCCCGGTATCCATCTTCTCCCATCCCACTTGTCAGTCTACGACTGTGTCTGCTGGAGCTGTCTCCCGGGTTCACTGCACTTCCTCCCATACCCAGGATGGGGAATCTTCAGGCCCAGTGCCTCCGAGGTCAGAAGCCGGTGAAGAAACCACCTGGTGCTTGGGATGGGGGTGGGGGCAGATCCGAAACTTCTTGGACCCAGCTTCCCCAATGACATTTATTTTTAACGACCCCCATTAATTATTCAATTTCTAATGGAGGAGGGTTTTGGAAGCCAATCGAAAGGAGTTCCATTCCATCTGGAAACTCTCCGGAGGACCTTGATTTATGACCGTGGGGTGTGTAGGAACACCCCAGGCTGTCAGTTACTAATGGACTTCTGCTGCTTGTCACCCTCCCTGGTGACCTCCCCTCTCTGTTCAAGACTGGAGCAGGGCCTGTTTCTAGGAGGAAGGTACCCTCCGGCCTCTGCAGAGCTGTGGGGCGGGGTGGTATTGGGCTGGCTTTTGCTCACCATCTTGCAGTGTGGTCACGGCTTCTGTTTCTACACTGAAGTCACTGTCCCCGATGTCATTGGTGGCCTTCAGGCGTAGCTTGTAGGAGGTGAAAGGTCTCAGCCTGTAATGGAATACTGAAATCAGTGACAACAGTCCTGCCTGATGTTATAATTAGGAAATCGTGGGACTGGGGTGTCAGATATCTCTCCTGCCCCAGAAACAGAAGCTGGGTTACCCTGCCACCAAGAAGGATGGAACCATTCCCTAGATGTAGCTACCAGGGCCTTTTAAGGTCTCCTAGCCTGCCATGATGGTCAGGGTGAGACGGTTTCATGGAGGGACACATGAGTGAGAAAGTCTTGTTCTGAGGACTTTCGATCTTTAATAAGATGCTACACAGTAAATTACTGCTTGCCTAGGCCAAGGATGGAGGGGCAGAGCTGGATTGGGCTCTAGGGGAAGAACTGAAAAGATCTACCTTCTAGCTCTAACATACCCAGAGTGAAGCTGTCCCTCACTTCTCCCTAGGGCTCTATTCTCTTTGGATTCACCAATGTCTCTGCTCCACTCAAGTCAGGCATGATCACAGGATCCTTCCCCCTTCCAGGTGCTGGGCCCAAGTCACACGGAGGGTGAGCATGCCCCATGCAACACAGAAGGCGAGCATGCCCTGTCCAGCTTGCATTAGGGACAAGTTCCCAGGATCATCAGCGCACCACTTCACAGGCAGAAAATGGGCCAGCAGGGAAACTCTGGCTTCCAAGACGGGTTCTGTTCTTTAGAAAACCCAGAATCAGTTTCAGAATCTGCCATGGACTAAAGTCCCCAGGAAGGGGGGTGGATGTGGGGGGGGGGTGGGGAGGAAGAAAGAAAAAAAAGGAAGGAAGGAAGGAAGGAAGGAAGGAAGGAAAGAAGGAAAAGAAAAGGTAATTCTACAAGGCTGCTTGATGAGCCAGGATCTGCAGAAGGTTGCACATTGGGAGCGAGTTACACTGGGCTCCCATTAGTGCTCTAGCCAGCCGTTTATGCCCACCTCCGTGTCCGACTTAACTTCCATATGACTTTTAGACAAATCCGTTCAGAAGGTACAAGCAGACCTCTGGCTTCCACCAACCTGAAGGCTAAGGATGTCCCCAGCCAGCGTCTGAAGCTGTCACAGGGATTCCCCTGTTCTACTGTAACCCACCTACCTGTGGTTTCCATCAGTGTATTCTTAATCACCCCAACTTAGAGCTTTCTTTGTTGTTATTGTAAAAACTCCATTGACTTGTTACCATGTTGGAACATGGGGCAGCCTGGATCTGTGTTCCTGGACTACGGTCACGTGTGTTGACTCCAGAATAAATTCTCTTATCCCTTGAGGAGAGAGCTGTATTTTTGCAGAGATGCCATGACGATCAGCTACTTTTGTGCTCCTCTGGATACATTGGATTACAGCATTTCTCCAAAGCCTGAGGGATGCTCCACTCAAAGCCCCGGGAATAATCTGGCCTTGCCAATTTCTAGACCCCTACAGGCCTGGCCTCGCCAGCAGCAACCAAGAGATTCTGGTCTTGGTTGGTTTAACTCGGCTTAACTGAGAAGCCCCTTGAAGGCCCACTGCCTAGAATGATCTTTGCTGTGGTTTCTGGGGACAGCTTTTGTTTAGCTCAAATAAACCACGTCCACCTGTTCCCGGCTTTCCTGAAGCTACTGTGTCTAGTCTCAGGGATAAATGCCTATTGTGCCCTGTCACTTCCCAGTCTCTGATGCTGAGCAGCCCACCTTTGAGTTAACTGCCTGCTTCTCCTGCCTGGTGTGGTGGGAAGCATGGGGTCCCTAAAAATGTGGGCTCTGAAGTATACTTTCCAGTTCCTCAGCCCCAGCCATGCTTGGAAGAGCCACTTTGCAGGCACGTCCTTGTCTGGGGATCTGATAGACGGACATCAAGACGTTGTCCTGAGAATCAAAGCAGATGAGGCCCTCAGGAGCGGCTCAGTAAGCGCTCACTGAAAACCACTGAAACAGGGTGGGAGAGGTGGCTCAGCAGGTAAGAGCGCTTGCTGTGCAAGCACGGAGAGGATCTGAGTTCAAATCCCGATTACCACGTAGGTTAAGACTGTGCCTGTGCTTGGGGAAGGAGAGGCTGGAGACAGGATGATTGCCAGGGGGTGGCGGAGGGGTTATTGCCCGCCAGACTAGCTCCAGGTTCAGTAAGAGACCTTGTCTCAATGGAATAAGATAGAGTGACAGAGCAGGACACATGTCATCCTCATCTAACCTATGTGTGACTGTATCTACATACACATGTGTGCACACACCTCTCACATGCACAGCTGTTAGCATTCTTATTTCTTAGGTATTATCTTAAGCAGCTAAAGTGAGTGCACATCACATAACTGTCCTAGATCTCTGTTGTCCTGTTCCTTCCTATCTCTCTCTTTCCTTTCGAATTTACTATGTTCCTGAAGGTGACTTTGAATTCCTGATCCTGCTGTCTCCATCTCTAAGAACTGGATGGCAGGCATGTATTACCACATCAGGCTCTGTGCGGTGTTGTGGTTGGAACCTAGAGCCTTGTGCATGCTAGGCAAGCGCTCTACCGCTCTACTGACTGAGTCACATCCTTGGTCTTCCTCTCTTTTGTTTTCACAGCCTAAGGGAGTCCTGCTGCTCTAGCATGGAGAGCCGCGCTAGGCACCTGGAGATGGTCAGTAACACTCTGCTGAGGAAACAAATACATCATGGTGACACTGCTGTTCCAAATCCTCTTGGGGAGGTAGAAGAGGGCACCTGCCACATGCTGCAGTACTGACCTGCAAGGCACCATATGCCAACTGTATAGTAGTGGCACAACTGAAATGGGGTGACACACCCCTCTCCGGCTGGATTGGAGGTCTGCTCCACAAGGGGGATTTTATGTATGATAATATAATCCTGTTCAAAAGCATGTCGCTGAGGAGGTCATGGGCCCTGGGATATATTGTTGTTGTTGTTATTATTATTTTTTTAACTGGGCATGCTCTCAAAGTGTCTCCTAAATATTTGTGTTCACACCCACAGGCTTGGGCTCCTCTCCACCTTGGCCAGAGAAGCTGCTTCATTTTGGCAGTGGACAGCAGCAATATGGGGCAGGGAATAACTGGTCAAGTACTGAAAGTATCAGACTGAGTGTTCAGCCCTACACTGGGCATCCACATCAACCTCCTTCACGAGGGCTCAGGGAACACAGCGAAAGAGGAAGCAAGAAGCACTTAAAAGCACCATGAAATGATGCCTCCTGGTCATGACGTGGTTGTTACACTCGTGAACGCATAATATCTGGGATCACCCGCACGGGGTCAATGATCTCCAGGCTTCACCCACACTTTACTGTGGAGCTACAGTAGATAGTTGCTGGGGGCCAGAGGAAGAAGGAGTATTTGTTTGTTTGTTTATTATTTATTTGATATATGTGTGTGTGCCTGTGCATGCTTATATGTACCATGTGCATGCAGATGCCATGGAAACCAGAAGAGGATGTCAGATCCCCAAGAACTAGAATTACAGGAAGTTGAGAACCACCTGATATGGGTGCTAGGAACTGAACCTGGGTCTTCTGCAAGGGCAGTAAGTGCTCTTAACCACGGAGCCATCTCTTCAGCTCAAAGATTTATTTTACACACACACACACACACACACACACACACACACACACACACACACACATGCAGGTGTCTCAAAAGCCAGAAGAGGGTTATTGAAGTCCCTGGAGAGGATTGTTTTTTTTTGAGAATGTGGCCACTGGTAGGATTCCCATGCTCCAGTGGATGGCCCCATATCAATGCACATGTGGATAGCTCTAAATGGACTTAGTGGGAGCTCTCTCTCTCACTCTCTCTCTCTCTCCACACACAAACACTCTCACACACACATGTTGTAGGGATGTGTTATGGGGGATTTTGAGGGAATTGGAAGTATAGACATGATCATATATGCTCGTATATATGCACAAAATTCTCAAGAATAATGCAAAACACTTTAAAGTAGAATTTGAAATAAAACCAGAAACAAGCCCTACATGTAGACTGGAGTGAGCCGAGACCACATTCAGCAGCCAGCACACAGAGTAGGCACTTAGGGGCCTACAAGGACTCTGCTCCCGAAGGACACTTTCTCCATTGCCTTGCCTGCCTTGGGAGCCCTGTTCAACACAGCGAGCAGTGTGCTGTGTGGCCTGTGGCTGGACAGACCAGACCAGCTCAGAGACAAATGAGGTTGAGTGTGAATGAGGGTGGGAAACAAGAGCCTGCAGCAGACCAGGAACTCCTGGGATTCTTTCACCAAGGACACCTGGAAGTAGATGGCAGGTGAAAAACAGGGTGTCCAGGGAGCTAACCCTGGCTCTAAATAACTCACTAGCATCCTGTGTGCAAACGCCTCTGGCCCCGCCCACTCCTACAGTAGGATTTGGCCTCTGACCATAGCTGCTCCCACCTCAATCCCAACCCAAGCCTCTATCCCGCCAGGGTCAATCGGGCATCAAGGCCAATCTCAAGGACTCCCTGATAAAGAAAAGAAAGTCCTGTCCATCAAATCCCCCCACTCCCTCTACTCTTCCTGGACAGCCTAAGCCTCTGCCGTGGAGCTGGCCAAGCAGAATTGAAATTTAGCTCCGTCATTACCAGCTAGGGCTGAGTCATTTGGTTTTTATGACCTCACTTTGTGCACCTGTAAAAATGGAGATCAGAGTCCCTGAGATCATTTGTGAACATTGAATCACCATCAGGGATCTAACGATCTTGGCACACAGCAGACAATGCATAAAAGCTACTCTCTCTTTGCTCTTCTGGAAGCTTCTCTTTCCCTGCCTCTCTGGATGAGATAAAGTCCGTTCACACTCTGGGCAGCTTCTGTTGGCCGTCTGCACATTCCGTACACCTCACCTTCCAAACTCAGACACTGCACAGGCTTAAGGCACAGTTTTGAGCTAACACTGTTACTTCAGCTCTTACTTCTAAGTGTCCAGCATTCAGGAGACG
Organism: Alexandromys fortis; assembly: GCF_014885135.2. Lineage (NCBI taxonomy): Eukaryota > Metazoa > Chordata > Mammalia > Rodentia > Cricetidae > Alexandromys > Alexandromys fortis. The sequence continues at coordinate 832,054 of NW_026068021.1, forward strand.
AGGCAACTTCGCAGCACCAGGGACCTTTCAAAACTCTATTATGCCCACTGCTCTGCCAACTCAGGAGCCAGGTTCACACCATGCAGCATGTGCTAGTCCTACGGATGCTCACTGTGGATGCTTATTGCATGTAAGTTTTACTTTCACTGCCAAAGTACTTTGGAAAGAGTTGTGGGTGCAGGCAAGAAACAGCAGTTTGGTGTTCCTCCCTCAGGCCTAAATTCTGGGCTAAATTTAGCATATTTATCGGTTCATTTTCATTAGAATGTAAGTTGTATGGATCCTGGACATTCTGAACACTACCCATTGCTGCTTTTACCTAGTTATCCATAAGACACTGAAACTACCTTTTAAATATTCAGCTAGGTCTAATGTTGTACATTTGGGATCTACTCAAGATGGTGAGGAAGAAGGATCAAATTTCAAGGCTTGTCTGCATAGAATAGTTATTGTCAAACCTAAACATACCCGGAATGAGAGAGCCTAAACCAAGAATTTGTCTCCATCATATTGGCCTGTGAACATGTTATAGTGATATGGGATGTCTTTTTGTATGATGTAAATATGTATTGCTTTCATTGGCTATAAATAAAGCTGCTTTGGCCTATGGCAAGGCAGGACAGAGCCAGGTGGAAAATTCAAGCAAAGATGCAGGAAAAGGGTGGAGTCTGAAATTCGTCAGCAGCTGTCCAAGGAGAAACATGCCAGAGCACCACCAGTAAGCCACAGGCCATGTGGAGATACATAGATGAATAGAAACGGGTTAATTTAAATGTAAGAGCTAGCTAGTAATAAGCTTGAGCCATCAGCCAAACATTTATAATAAATATTAAGCCTCAGAGTGGTTATTTGGAAACTGGCAGGCAGGAAATAAACCTCCAGGTACATTATAGGACATTTTCCTAATTGCTACTTGATTTCGGGAGGGTCCAGTCCACGGTAGCTGGTATCTTTCCTGGGCAGGTAGGCCTGAAGAAAGGTAGCTAGGTAATCTCAGAGAAGCAAGACAGTAAGTACTGTTCCTCCAAAGTTTCTCCCTCCTAGTTTCTTCCTTGAGCTCCAGCCTTGACATTCCTTGGTGGTAGGCTATATATAACCTGTAAGCTAAGGCAAACCCTTCCCTTTCTACAAGTCTGGTCTGGCCAGTGTTTTATTCCTGCAACAGAAACCAAACTAGAACATGGGCTACAGAGTGACTTAAGTTGAAGGGCAGCCTGGACCACCTGTGGGATTCTGTCTTAAAAAGTAAAAAGGAGGCTGGGTGTAGCTCAGTGGCACAGTGCTTGCCTAGAATCCACCAGTGAGGGAATGGGGTGTGGTTCAGGGCTAGAGTACTTTTCTGGAATCCTCCAGTTAGGGGCTGCTTAATAGATTGCAAAGCATTTATCCAGCATGCACAAGGTGCTGGGTTGCATCCCCAAAAGGACAACACACACACACACACACACACACACACACACACACACACACACACACACTTTATTACTTGCATCATGAAGAATGAAGACTATGGAGCCCATGAGTGATACCCCAGTCAAAAGCACCTGGATTTGCACGGCAGCACTGCTATTCTCCTACAGAGGAAGAGCTGAAGATTCACATGGCTCCAGGACCAGCAAACTTGTTGGTTAACTGCTTTTTGTGTGATCATCCCTTCTTCTTTGGACACAGTGCTTTATGATTGGATGCACTTTGCCTATGGAAATGGATGTTCCATGGGAGATGAGAACCCTAATGCCAGTACACAGCCCTCCTATGGTCCCTGATCTCTGTCCCTTCCTAAAGTCCCCATGTCACCTCCTTTCTTTTAAATGTTCTGTTTCTCTGAGAGGCTATTCTGTCAGGGTAGCAACTGACAGAGTAGACTCTAACTCCTGGAGAGACTGACCAACATGCCCCCCCCCCCAAAAAAAAAATGGAGGCAAGATTTCTCTATGTTACAGTCCTTGCTGCCCGGGAACTAGCTCTGTAGACCAGTGACCTCGAACTCACAGAGATCCACCTGCTTCTGCCTCCAGAGTGCTGGGATTAAAGGTGTGCACCACAGCCGCCACCACTGCCCTATTACTCCTGGATCTTATGTAACAGGACATATAACATATAACAGACTGAATTCTGGGTAAAACAGGCTTCCACAAGAAGCCTGCCTCCTTCCTGGAACTGCTCAGCCTGGAGGAGTCACAAAGATGGGGAAAATAGAAATACAGATCCCATGCGAGGACAAGGGGGCTGTTGCTGCTCTGCTCGCCCCTGAGAACACATTCCTGCTTCCTTGCTTGCTTTAATTACCTCCATCCCCTAGCACCACCCCCACCCACTACCCCATCCTGTTTGAATCACCTTTCTAAGACTACCCCTGAGGTTGAGTCTGGGAGAACCTGGAGTTCCACTGTTAGCACCCAGGCCCACTCCTCAAATGTGTGACCACTTTGAAAAGGCTAGAGCCCACACCCCAAGGTGGTTTGACCTCGGTGCTCCGAGGCTTTCTATGGTCCAGAGCATTAAAATCTTTCTGTGCTGTGAGCACATCTAGGCCCCTAACCAGTGTCTGGATCTTCCACGTTCTTTGTCATGTATGTTTCGATGGACCAAATCCTGTAACATGAAACTTCCTGCCAGCCCCCTGATGAAGGCTGCTCTCTGAAGAGTCTCTTTGGCACCCACCCCTGTCAGCCCTCAGCAGGCTGTATTCTGTCTCCCCACAGATAGACAGACACACAGACACACACACACCCTCATCTTTCTTAAGCTCATCTTCAGATTTACAGGAAGCCTTTCCTTCCCCCTCGGGCTCCATCATGTCCAGACCTCCATATACCACGTGTTTCTGTCTACTGCTCTTCCTCCCACCTCAAGGCCCTTTCCCCTAACGTGCCCTGCACCTTCGGAGGAGACTTACTGGTCAGCTTCCTTCTGAACCACCCACTGCAGGTGTATCACCATCTTTCCACCAGCAAGTCTAACATTCCCCACCAACAGTCCCACAGCCGTGGCCACTACTCAGGTGCTCACAATGCCAGCCGCTCGCACCCCACCCCATGCTGTGCTCTGGACCACGGCCATGGCCTCTGGCTCTCCACAGCCAACCTTGGTCTCTTCACTATATCTCATGAGGCAGAAGGAAAGTAGACTTGGCTCGCTGCTGGGATTATTAGGGATGGCACCATGGCAACGGGTGAAGCAGCTTCTCAGGACGCTGAGATCAGCTTCCATTCTGGTTCTTGCTGGTTAGGAAACTGATAGTCTTCCTTTGGGCCACATGAAACCACCTGTTTGAACAGGGGCTTCTCCTTAGCAAGCACAATGTCTGTGGCTACTCAGTGACTACGGAGAACGTGACTGTGCTGTCTATCTTTCAAGAGGCAAGACAAAGGGGTGGGGCTATTTAACCTCAAAGAGAAAGGGTGTCTCTCTGGCCTTCACCTCCAGGACCCACCCCTTCTTACTGCCTCTTACCCAGCACCAATCTTTGGGGGTGCTGGGGTACAGCCTGGGTTCAGCCCCATTCTTCTTGTCTCCCAAGTCCTCAGGCCTTGGTGTAGCACTTCTGGAAGGGCCCTAAAGATTTTGGGTCCCTAGAGTGGGAAGTGTCAACAGAGACAGAGGTCTGGCTCTCAGTGGGGGCATCTCCATGGCCATACAGGCTCCTGTTATGTGGGCTGGATGGGGCCATGGTTGGAACTCTCTCAGAGTCCTTAGGGAAATAGGAGCCCTTTCCTTCTAATACCTTTACATTGCTTTTTATTAATTAAATTTTTTTTCCATTAGTATTTCAACATGTTCTCTGTCACACTCAATCTTAGCTCCTAACTTTTACACACATGTAAAGTGTGGGAGTGAGTATGGGGAGAGGCCAGGAAACTACAAAGGGGTCCATGAGAGGCTAGAAGGAGACTTTGGGGTGAACAGATGGGAGGGTAACAGAACACACATGATAGGAAGACAAAGCGGGGACATGGGTGGGGGAGAAGGGTACAAGCGGGGTGGGGCAGGGAGATGGAGGAGAGGCATGTCACACACATCAGTACTGAGTTCCTAAGAGAGGCCATGAGGAAACAGCTATCATGTCAAGTGAGGTAGCCCAGTGTGACGGTTAGCACTGACTGCCAACCGACAGACTCTGAAATCACCCTGGAGTCAACCCAAGGGGATGGTTAATCAAGATTAGGTTCATCGAGGTGCTAAAATCCACCCTGAGTGTGGGTAGCACCATTCCAGGGGGGTGGGGCCTGGAATGAGGAAGGGTGTGAAGAGCTTCCTGGCTGGACGCAGTATGACTAGATGCTTCAAACTCCTGCTCCATGCTGTCACGGCCATGACGGGCCGTGAACCCTCAAACCACGAGCCAAAGTAACCCCTTCCTCTCTTAGGCTGTTTCCAGAAGACATTTTGTCACAGTAGGGAGACAAGCGACCAAGAGCTCAGGTTCAGAAAGATGAAAACTGAATTCTACCCCCACCCCACAGTACCTTTCGACGGCACAGGCTGTGGCCTCGTGGCTGATGGATGAGGAGTAGGTCTGCCACTCTCCCCCAGGCAGCTCTCGCACCTGCACAGTGAAGTACCGGATGGGGGAGGCCCCGTCGCTGCCAGGGACCCACTGGAGACGGAGGCTACGTGCTGTCACTTCCGCCTGGGGTACCAGGAGCTCTCTGGGGGGCGCGGGCCTCTCTGCAACCAGAAGAGGAGAAAAGAGGGGTTCATGAGGGACCATTCCTTGCTCCTCCCTGATGCCTGCCCGTGAGAGCTGTGTGGGACAGGCACAGTGAAAGAAAGTACTGAGGCCAGGGAGTTGGTCTAGCCTGGCAGGTAACGTATTTGCCTCACAAGCTGAGGACCCAAGTTCAGTCCCCAGATCCCACATAAAAATTTGTGCACGGTGGTGATGCTTTTAATTCTGGTGCTAGGGAGGAGGATGGAGACAGAGAGCTGGGGCTTACTGGCCAGCCAGCCTCACCTCATGGGAGAGTTCCAGGTCCCATTTGAGACACTCTGTCTTAAGAAACAGGGCAGATTGGCACATGAGGAAGGAAGCCGACACCTAAGACTGGACCTCTGATTTCTTTTATTTTTCTCTCTCTTATTTTTCCTCTTGGTTTCTAGAGACAGAGTTTCTGTGTGTAGCTGGCTGGCCTCGAACTCACAGAGATCCATCTGCCTCTGCCTCCCAAGTGCTGGGATTAAGGTGTGAATCACTATCACCCAGCAGGACCTCTGATTTCTTTATGAACCCACACATGCAGTCCCACATGTGAACACATGTACACATGTGCTTCCCCTGTCATGCACACAAAGGGAGACAAGCAAGCAAGTCCTAGGTTTGGGAAAGGAGGTTGTCCTACAGCTCACTTTGGATGCACCAGATCAGGTCTGACTGGGCAGCAGGGCTTGCTCACATAGCAGAACCAGGCAGAAATGGCTGTCTCCAGAGGCCCCAGCCCCTACCGGGAAGGGCAACTGTGTCTGAATGACAGCTGACGTCTCTGGCGGCGATCTTCTAAACCACTCAAGCCTCCTTTGAACGCTGTCTGATTTGGGGGCTGAGCTCATCTTTAAAACCTAATTTCTTTTTCTTTATAGTTAACCTGAGTCTAACACATGAGAGGAATCTGCTGAGTTCTCCCGGGAAGTGGGAGGAGAGAGCAGGTGGGGATCCCTGTGGGCTGCTAATGGTTTCTGAGGGGTTAGAATGAAGGGTGCTTGGGACCAGCCTTGGCCTTGAATGGGTACCATGTGCCTGACACTGTGTTCCTGTCCCCCATTGATTTCAACAGAGGGTTCCATAGAGGGAGAAATAATTGTTTAATTGTTTATCATGACGACTATTGATTCTGATTAAAATGTGTGGCGTGTAATAAAGCAGCCATCGATCGTGGGTCCCGCAGTGACAGGGATGTGAGAGGCACTTCGATCTGGCTCAATCAGGGCTCCTGGCTGGGAGTCTGCACACTGGCTGGAAGCTTGATTTCTGCAGGCCTGAGGAAGAGCTGGGCTCCCTGGCCAGTTTCAAAGGCCTTCTATGGACACACCGCCGCTGGAAATGGCTCAGGCTTCCTATCCCTAACTAAGTCTACTAGAACATGGTCAGAAGTCAAAGTTTTCCACACCTAAGTGGCTGGGAGATGGGCAGGGAATCGTAGCCCTGTGCCCAAGCACCAAGCTGGCATGACCAGGCCAAGCTGGCCTGCCAACAGAAGGGTGTCTATGTATATGTTTTCATGCGGACCTGACTCAAGTCCTGTAAGGGTCACAGCAAACCTTCCTTACCCATCCTTTGACCCCAAAGGGTTAATGGGTTGGAGAGAAAGCTCAGCTGGTAAAGTGATTCTGGTTACAAGCATGAGGACCAGAATTGGATCCCCAGAACCCATATGAACAGAATCCCAGAGGGGTGGTGTATATAATCTGGGGAAATGAGGGCAGGTGGATTCCTGTGGCTCGCTGGCCAGTTAGGCCACTGAGAAACCCTGTCTCAAGGAACAAGGTAGAGAGTGTCTCAAGAGACCCCTGAGGCTGCACTTTAGCCTCCAAACCCATGCATATGTGTATACACTGTACATGCATACAAACACCCACTTGCACATATGTACTCATACAAACAAGTACACCTGTGAACATGCACACGCAAGTATGAATGCAACCACACACACACAAATAGCGTTGGGCATTCCTAAGGAGTGCATGACCAGGGGAAGAAGGCGAGGGCCAAGGGTGGCTACCTGTGGGTCCCTGAGTGAAGCCATAGCAGAGAGAGGGGAAGGGTTTGCCCAAGGCCTCACAGCCCTGAGCCTTGAGCGCCAGGTGTTTCCCAGGCCTCCTGGCCTAGTTCCTCAGACCTCTGGGTCTGGCTGTGAGGGCATCTGGGCACAACATAATAATATCACTGCTATTTTAGAGTAGATATTATCGTGGACTGGTAACCATAGTAACTAATTGAGCAGAATAATATGGTATTAGCTGAATCTACGGTGATGTTGCTACTGACACTCCTTAGTAGATGGGGGATAGGACCCTCACCTGGGATCCCAGTATTGTGCTCTTCTGCCCCCCAGTTAGCTAGCTGCAAGGGGTGCTGGGAGGTAGATACTAGATTAGACAGGAAGTGGAAGGCTAGCTGAAAGGGAGACTCCACGAGGTCATCGCTTGGTGGGTGATGCAACTATTTGGGGGTCACCTGCATGACGTTTATAAGCAAACCCCTACCACTTGTGTACTGAAAGAGGCCCAATAAATTCTCTGGCTTTCCAAGTTGAATTTTGGTGGAGGCATGGCTTCTGAAGAGAGGCCCTTTGGGCTGCGGTGGAAGGTTTTAGAGCAGTGGTTCTCAACCTGTGGGTCGCAGCTCCCAGGATCACATATCAGATATCCTACATACCAGATTATAACCAGACATTACAATTCATAACAGTAGAAAAATTGCACTTAAGAAGTAGCAACAAAAAAAAATTTTATGGTTTGGACATCACTGCAACCTGAGGAACTGTGTTAAAGGGTCGCAGCATTAGGAAGGCTGAGAACCACTGTTCCAGACAAAAGCTCTGTGCTACCCTGGACTAGCCTCTCTGAGCTGCACTTCTCGCCTCCTGTCTGAGACAGTGGGTAGGTGGCCAACAGTTGTGCTTCAAGAACACTCTGCTAACACTCCTGGCTCAGAGCCGGGGACCTGGCTCAGCAAGTACTATGCCTGTAGAGCGTGCATGAGGACACAACTTCTGCTCTCCTGCACCTGCAAAAAAGCCAGACAGCACAGCCCATGTCTTTAACCCCAGGGCTGGGGAGGCAGAGACAGGAGAATCCCCTAGAACTTGTTGGCCAGCCAGCCTAGCCCAAACAGCCAATTATAGGCTCAACGAGAAACTGTCTCAAAAAACAACGTGGGAGATGTTAGAGGAAGACACTCGACTCTGACTTCCACATATATGCACATGCATATGCCTGAGCACATACACCCACCTCTGCCACATACACTTAAAAAAAATAACAACCTGCCCAGCTTCATGTCTGGCCCAGGCTTCCGGGCACTGTGGAGATCAGAGGGGCTGACTAACCAGCTGTGTGCCCTGCTGTCTGCAGTCAGATCTGGGTCTGGGAGCTTACCTCTCTTCTCAGTGGTGATGACTGTGGCCTCCAGAGGTTCTCCCCAGCCCTGTCTCGTCTTAGCAGACAGTCTGAAGATGTATGCAGATTCCGGGGCCAGCTCTGTGGCTGTGAACTGCCGCACTGTGGCACCCACCTCGACGGTGGTGAAGGTGTGGGGACTGCCGCTGGCCAGGCGGTAGGCAATCTGGTACCCTGTGGGAGGAGTTGGGGACAGAGTCAGGGAGTCAGCTGAGCCATTTATTTTCTTGCTTGCCCAGAAAACCTACGCTCCCGACACCCCATAATCAGCCCAGATTGGAAACCCAAACACGGCCTACCCTCTGCTCCTTCCTGATTTCCAAAGGCCCCGGGGCGCATATTGAAAGGGAGCGCACAGCCCTGGTGATGAGTGTGGGTTGCCTGAGCTCAGTCCTCTGTGGAACTTGTCTCACAGTTCATCCTTCACGGGAACAAGATGTGAAAACAGCTTCATCTTTCCTCAGGATGCTGCACACTTGGAGAACGCCACCAGACCCAGGACCCCTCATTGTTCCCCACGGGAGGTTGTCATGAGCCAGTGCCTCTGGCTCTTCCATCCCCTCTCACCGCCCCTCCTATGGTGCAGACCTTCCCTTCAACCCGGCAGGAGAGGCCAGAGCCTGCCCTCAGCAGGTGATTTCACACTTCTCACAGCAGGAGCAGAGCCTGCAGCAGGCAGGACCACTGCGAGGTTAGGCTTGCATTATTCAGCCCCCTTGCTCGTTTCCTCCTGCTACGCTACGGCCTTCCCCACATTCTCATCTCCCACGATTCCAGCCACTCAGCCTCCCCCACCCAGGCCTCCTGAGTTTGGAGGCTCCATGTTAAATAGTTCAATACCCCTTCTGTTAATTTCCATAACTCCAGAGCGGCAGGGTTTGCCTGGCTCCGCATGTCTCTCTGAGTTCCTTGATTATGAAGGGGTCATGGTTGATCAGACATTATTAATGATCAAATCCCACCAACCAAGCAACCCCAGTGCCTGCCTGTCGGCTTCGGAAGAGGCCTTGCCAATTTCCCAGCCCCAACCGCGAGCCACGGGGCAGACTGCCTTCTGGGCTCATGGACCACGTGTGGTCCAGCTTCTGATTAAAACCAGAATGTATGGGGTGCTGTGACATCTAGAAAAGAAATTAATGACAACCCAAGTGATCACATTAAACAAGGGGCACTCAGCAGGGGAGGAAGATCAGCATCAAAGGCTGCACTGGTCCTCCACGGCTCTGCCTGCCAGGGCAGCCCGGGAGTGGGGGCCGCCTGCCGGGACCAGAATGGAGGTCAGCTCACCTCCTGCCAATCACCTCCTCCTACACAGCTGGGACAGTCTTCTGGATGCCCTCAGGTGGTACTTTTGTTCCTCCTGTTCTTTCTGGCTTAGCCTTTGGCTCTAGGGCTTTTCCAAGATGCCTACAATTTCCCCAGCTGATGGTGAATTTCTTCTAGTCCTCCACTGGGAGACCAGGAGGACACTCACACAGAGGTCAGATTGAGCATACCCTGACCTTCAGACCTAGCCACGGCGGGTCACTGATAGGGTCGTTATCATTGCCATGTAGACCGGCTGACACAACCTTCAGCCCTGTTCAGAGTGATGCCCGGTGACATGAGATGCCAACCCCAGACTCCCAAATGACCATTATGGCCACTGCCTATCTCTGAGGGACCAGCTTTTCTCCCTGCCCTGGGGTCTAAGTGTTCTGAGGCCCCCAGCAGCTGCTCCAAGACTCTTCCCCTTCTTATTTACTGAGTAAGGACTGCAGCCTCAAGATTGTTGGCCACCGCTTCTCCCACGGCACTCAGTGATGGGGAAGTAGAGCTTGGGTGCCCCAAGGGACACAGTCTTAGGCCTTCAGAGACTCTCATAACGAGAAGATGTACAGTAGCTGGACAGCCATGCGCAGAGGACATGGTTCCTACGGTCTCACTCTGAGGAGTGCTAACAGCAGTGGTCCCCAGCGGGTCAAACACATGGGGGCAAGACATCTGGAAAGGTTACGGTTTGCCCTGGGTTGCTGATGGCACCCCAGGTCTGTCCTACTTTCTCTAAAACGAACCCCCTGCACTTCCAGAGAGGAGACAGCCCCTCTAAGCTTTTGCCAGCTTCCAGGAGTGTTCATCCTTAGACATTTTGATAGAAGTTGTCATATAGGGTTCATGCTCGAGAACCATGCAATCAAGTTATGGAAAAATCACCACCCAGTGAAAACACCCCTGGGTATTTACCCTAAAGTCTCCAAGTTGATACAGCCCAGAGACACTTGTGTGTCTGTCTAATATCTAGCACTGTACAGCAGCCATACTGTGGAGCCAATCCAGGTATCTGGCAGCCCAGGAATGGGTAAGGAAAATGTACGGTCTATGCAATAAAATAAAAAATTAACTTATGTGCATGTTCCTACTTGGCTCTCGGTGCACCATGTGTGTGTAATGTCCAGAGGCCAAAAAAGGACATCAGATCCTTTTGAAGTAGAGTTACAAGCAATTGCAAGGTATGAAGTGTGGCGCTAGGAAATGAACCCATGTCCTCTGCAAGAATAGCAAGTGCTGTTAACTGCTGAGCCATGCTCTGATCCCACACAATGCCCCCTCCGGCCCCTGCATATACAAAAAAACCTCTTTTTCTATTCATAAAGAAGAATGAAGTTATATCGTTTTTATATAAAAAAAATCATAGGAAGTCACCTATATTGAGAAAGCGCAAATGAGAGATCATGATCTTAGGTTTTCTATAGGTAACATAAAATCACATACACATACATACACATACACACATGTACATATATGTTATGAAAGTAGAAGTTAGCTATACAGGTGGTAAAAGGAGTCCATGGGAGGGGAGGGGAAGAGGAAAGAGAAGGGCGGAGAACATGGGGTAATAGAGTGTGGGCAACATGCACTATATATGAGAGCTTGAGAAAATTAAGAATACAATAACATTTTGTAATGTTTTCAGTAGGTCTATGATTTTGTAGGCCATACTCATAGCTGTCTTGGGGTTCACGCAGCCCATGGCCCTGCCTTGGCTACTCCTGTTAGACCCTGCACCCTGCAGGCCCCTCTGTGAGAGGGTTTCCCAGCAGAAACTGTTCTACAGCAGCAGAGATGTGCTTGGACTGGCACCTGGCTCTGCCAATCCCCGACTCCGTTATGTGAAAAGTGACCCCCACATACACAACCTCTGTCTCTTGAGCTTGAAGAGGGAACCACAGGTCACATCTCACAGGCTGTTGGGCTTCCCTGTGCTGCAGGCAACCGGCTACATCTCACAGGGACAGGGAGAGCCCAGGAAGGCCTGCCTTGTAGTCATTTCTCAACTACACGTGTTCACTGGCATTCCCGGGAAGAGGTCTCCCCTTTTTAAACACCCTCCAAGACCAATATCTTATTGACAGATTTCAACAGCTTGAAGTCACAGGTCTACAGCCAAATTATCTTGGGCTGTCTCAGTCCCTAAAAAGAATTTACTGCCTACCTCTGTGACTAGCAAGTTCTGATGATTAGGTAAATCCTTTGATATGTACAAACATATCCTTGACTTCCACCAAACCGCCCAAAGCTAAGCATGTTGTCGGAGAGCATCGGAGGCCTGTAACAGTGACTTTCTGGCTCTGCTGTAACATGCCTACCCAAGGTCCACATGAACATGTTTACAAACTGTCCTGATTTATGATTTTCTTTGCTCTGTTGCTAGGACAATCCCACAAACTGTTACAAAACTGAAACGTGGAATTTGGGGGTAACCCAAACCTGTATTCCTGGGCCATGCTCATATTTTGATATTTTGCTCCAGAATAAACTATCTCCCTTTAAGGTGAGAGCTGTGTCTCTTCTTGTTTTACATCAACACACATGACCAGAAAACAGTAACAGCACCTGGTCTCTACCCTCTGTAAGTGCAGAAGCTGCTGCCATGGCTGCCCCCTCACAGGGATATTCTAGGGCTCTTTGCTGCACCTGCAGTTATTTTTTCATGTATGTTTTTCTTCCCCAAGGGCCCCTTCTATCAGCACCTCTGCCTCCTCAGTTCTACAGAAGCCTCAGGCCTAGCTCTGGAGTTGCTAGGACTAATACCTAACCTTCCTCACTGTGGCGGTTTGAAAGGGAATGGCCCCCCACAGATTCATGCGTGTAAAAGCTCAGGCCACAGGGAGTGATGTTATTAGGAGGTGTATCATTGTGGTGGAGGTGGGCTTTGAGGTTTCATATGCTCAAGCCATGCCCGGTATGACATACAGTCTTCTCCTGCTGCCTGCAGATGGAGATATAGAACTCTCAGTTCCTTCTCTAGCACGATGTCTGCCTGTGCACTGCGATGTCCCACCATGACGGTAATGGACTTTGAAATTGTAAGCCATCCCCAATGAAATGCTTTTCTTTATAAGAGTTGCCATGTTCGTGGTGTCTCTTCACAGCAGTAGAAATCCTAACTCAGACACTCACCTTGGTCATCACGCAGGCATTGCTCAACCATGCCAGGGTTTATCGAGTTATCTGCTCCTGGGCATGTTTAGTCTGAGCTCGGCAAAAACCAGGTAACTTTAAAGTAGGACCCTCCATGGAAACATGTATCTACACCACTGTCTACTTCTCTAGAGACCAGGGGATTGGCCCAGTTTTAAAGACTTTTTGTTTTTCTTAATGCTTAGTTTTCTAAATTGTGATTTAAGTATATGTGTGTAAGTATATGCCATGTGTGTGGGTGTACTTGGAGTCCAGCATAGAGCATCAGCTGAAGTTACAGTTGTGAGACACCAACATGGGTGCTGGGAACTGAACTCAGGTCCTCTGCTAGAGCAACAGACACTCTTAACCGCTGAGCCGTCTCTCAAGCCCCACAATCTTAAGATCTTGCGACTGGGAATGATATCTCTAGTCACGAAGTCAGTACTTATTAACGGCATTTTTGAAAACCCCCAGATTGAGGTTGCCTTTCTTTAAGAAAAGAACAGAACATTAACTAGGTCTATTGGCACCAGCCTGTAGTCCCAGCTCCTTGGGAGGCTGAGGCAGGATGCCTGAAAGCTCAAGTCAGTCAAGGCCAGCCAGGGCGATATAGCAAGACTGCATACCTGAGTAAAAACACAGATATCAGGCTGGAGAGATGGCTCAGTGGTTAGGAGCACTGGCTGCTCTTCCAGAGGAACTGGGTTCAATTCCTAGCACCCATATAGTAGCTCACAACTCTCTGTAACTCCAGTTCCAGGAGATACGATGCCCTCACACAGACAAATGTGTACACACACACACACACACTCCAATACACACACAAATAAAAATTTCAAAGTTCCTTTAAAAACTCAAGGAAAGCCCTATGTTAGTGCTGAGCAAGTGGGGACTCTTGGTGTCCTGAGAGGACACAGCACAACCGCCACGTATAAAACCGTCTACCCTGGAGCGGGCACAGGAAGCCATCTCAAGATGATTTCAGCGTGTAGACAGTGAGCACCCGTTATCTGCAGACACTATGCCATTTATCTGAGGACTTGACTCTGGGCAGATTAGGATTTCCCCAGGGATCCTGGAGCAACCCTGGATTGTCTAGCCCAGCAGGGCCCTCCCTCTCACTGAAGGGGATTCTCGCTGCAGAGCTCCCCTCAACCCCTGACCCTTCTGTCTCTGAAGCAGAAAGAGAAGAATATCTACCAGGGACAGCCACCGTGTAGACTCAGGCGATAATGTATGGAAAACACATGGCACAATGTCATTTGTCCCTAACTGCAGGAAATCTGGGTTATTATTGTCTATCCCCAATCCACTTCCCACACTGAGCTATTACCGAGAGAAAACTCTGCAGCCTCGGGCTCCTGTTTGTACCTTCCTATTATTTTCCCTCCAATGAATGTGGCATCATTAGCAGGCCCTGCACCCTGGTGTGCTGAACATAAGAATTAACACCCGCTCCTCTCCTCACCCTGACACGCTGAAGAGACTATTGGCTGGACCGCGGCGGCGGTCTTTCCCCTGCACACTCTCGGTGTGAGAGAGGCGGCTGCAGTAGAGTTCTTGCATTTTTAGAGAATAATGATGGATGGTGTTCAGAGCTAAGAGCGTTTCCGAGGATGAGGCTTCTTACGTAATTACGGTTGCAGCCCGATCAGAAGCATTAGCGGGCAGGATTTGAGCGAGCCGGGGTCAGGAGGCTGCCGTGTGTGTTTGCAGAGAATGGGTGCGCTGACTGGAGAGGAGGAGGAGGAGAATGGGGCCCGAGAGAAGTCCTGGTTTTAAGGTTATGAGTGAATTGTGATAATACGGGCATTGAAGAGAGCAAGGCCAAGCAAGAGGGACATCGATCCGAAGGGAAGATTGAAATGCGCAATGAGAGGCCTGTGCTGGCTTCTGAACGTGCTGGAAGGTGGAGGGGGCACCGCAAGCCCAGAAAACCAGCTGGGTACGATGATACAGCCGTGAGCTACAAGCCTCGTGGGGGTCCCCACTCCTTGATGTCTGACCCTGAGAGCTGAAACAGCTAACTGGGGCTTTGTCTTGACACTCAAGGCAGCTGAGAACCTTTTATGAGCTGTACTGATGGCCAACAATCAAAGGTATCGGGTTCCCTGATGATGCTCAGGTTCCCAAAGCAAGGCCATCAGCATCAGTGCTGCTAAGCCTTGATGACGGTTTAGAGGCTACGATACCCCCCACTTACACCCACAAAGGCGACAAAGAACCCAGAAGCAGTCCCGGGAAGTCCCAAGTTTAGCCCATGGCCTGTGGCTATAGGATTGCAGCTTATCTACTTGAGGACTGGGAACGTAAAAATGTTACAGCAGGGTTCTCCAAACGTGTTCAAGGTTAGTGTTAGGTCTTGGCTGGCCAGGGGGCCTTCTGGTGGGTGGGAAAGGAGGGGAACTTAAAATGTCTGGGCCTGGGTTGGCACAGTTCTGAAGAGCACACGTGTGAAACCTAGCTTAACAGTGTTCAAGGGTGTGTGGAACAGTCTGCCAAGTTGCAGCGGGTGGCTATACTCAGGTAGTCCCATGCAACCCCCAGAGGAGGCTTCCGACCGCTCAGAACTCTCCACAGTAAAATATTTACCATGCAAACAAGCAAGTGTTTTCTCCCTCCAGGCACCCGGCACTGTTTCAAGCTGTTAATCTAGTTGGGAAATGCAAGGACATGTTTTCATATAGACTGGGAGGGAAGGTGTGAACTGCGGAAGAGTCCACACGCTTAGACGGCCGCCCTGGCAGCCTGAGCAGCAACACCCATTTGAGGAAAGCCAGGCAAACGGATTATTTCCTTTCCACTCCAGCAACAACCTGGATCTTTAGGAACCAGTTTGTCTTTCTTTCCTACAGCATCCATGGTCTAGTGTGCTGGCTGTAATGATACCCAGGTGACGGGTCACCCAGGCAGCATCTGCTACCTCCAGATGCCGTAAGAACAAAAGATGCTGAAAGACCACATTGCTTGCTTTACAGACAGTTTCTGCCGTCTGACTTAGCGTTTGTATGTGGCGGTTAATCTTCTTGGCTCTGGAATCAACCAAGAGACATGCCTCTGAAGGGAGGCGTGAGGACATTCCCAGGAAGAATTCACTAAGGGAGGGGCACTCTTCCAGGGTGGGCAGTGCTGTCTAGCAGCCCAGAGACAAGGAGATTGGAGGGAAAGCCAACAGTGCTTTGCCTGTCTGCTTCTGCTCCTTGCTGGGAAGTGCTTTGCCTGTCTGCTTCTGCTCCTTGCTGGGAAGTGCATCTGCTCTTTTGTTGCTTCTATTGCTGCCACCCTTCGCTGACACTGGAATCCAGTTTCTTCCAACATGGACTGGGGGGGCAGTGGTTCTCCAGGAATCCTCCAGGCTCTAGGCACCAGATTGGGATACCTGAGGTATCCAGACTCATGGGACCAACCAGCTACCCCATTCTCAGCCTCTCCAGCATGTAGATGGCCATTTATGGAGTCCCCAGCCTGTCTCTAATAAATTCCCCTTGTAATATATATGCATCTCATTATTGATCTTCTACAGAATACTGACTAATACAGGGTACTGAAGTTTGTAAATATCACCCACTTCTTCCCTATGTGTTTTGGATTTTCAGTGATGGGCCCACCAGGACTTCACATGAAATCTAAAGGTCCCAGTTAAGAACACAGAGCAGTGGGTAAGAGCACTTGCTTTGCCAGCATGAGGATGAGAGTTCAAATCTCAGGCACACATGTGAAAAGTCAAACGTGGCTGTGTGTATATGTCTATAACCCCAGCACTGCGGGAGACAGAGAAAGGAGGGTCACTAGAGCGTGTGAACCACCAGCCTATCTCCAGATTCATGGAGAGACCCTGCCTCATGGGAATAAAGCAGAGAGTGACAAAGCAGGACACCCAGGCTCCCCTCTGATCTCCATGTGTGCACAGGTGCCTGCATCTGAATATCCGTGGGCACACACACACACACACACACACACACACCCCAAAAGCAGAGCAATGGAGAACAGGGGACGCAATCTGCCATCAATACACACAAAGGCAATTTCTGAACTGGCCTGGCTCCATGTAGTACAGGGTCCCACAAGCCAGTCCCAGGATCAGAGGCCCTCCAGCCAGAAGCCACAGGCTAGCAAATGGTATAGGAACTCTCTCATTTATTGAGCACTGAAT
>NW_026068021.1:848877-864719 GCF_014885135.2 Alexandromys fortis
TTTTTTTTTTTTTTTTTTTTTTTTTCTGAGTGTTCATTGCTGAAGCAGAGGGAGGTGTAAATGAGGAAACAAAATGGGGAAACAGGCCTGGGAATCCAAGTGACTTTAATATATAAATATGCCTTTTAAAATGTATTCAGTTAGTACATGGCATGTCAGAGCCCAGGCAGTGGGTTTTTGGGGTCTTAATCACTAACCATTTTGCTTCCTGCCTTACTATAATGCAGAGCCTAAGGCCCTGGGAGAAGTACCAACAGCCCTCTGAGAGTCGCGCCACCTCCTTTGCTGCATAAACAAACCTGCTTAGACACATAGCCTTATAAATATGTCTATTTCCTTTTAAGTTTTTTCCAGACAGGGTCTCATATGTGAGATCTATGGCCCAGGCTGACCTTGAACTCACTAAGTGACTGTGGGAAACCTTAAACTTTCATAATCTTCTGCCTCCACATCCCGAGAACTGGGATTACAGGGGTGTGTTACACACCCAGTTTATCATGGTTTCATACAGGCGAGTACTCTGTCAACTGAGATACACCCCAAACCCCATTTGGGCACAATGTCCAGAGACAGGAATAACTGGGCGAGAGGTGGCCCTGAACATCTTTCCCATGTGTGGCTCTCTAGAGGCTTCACAGACAACACCCCCAACAAGATGTGTGAGGAGTACTGTTCTCACACCCTGCCATGCATTCAGGAGGTCATGAGCTCTCACGGTTCCGGGTCTGATGGCTGTGACCTGGCATGCTCCTGCTGCCTAAATCTCAGGTTGCAGGGCTCTGTGACCAGCACAACAAATGCTCCAAGACATTTTGAAAAGTTAGAAGTGATCTGACAGTCCCATCTGGAAAGATGTCCTCTGTGAGTGTGGAAGACACATGGAGGGCAGGTGGCCAACTTAGAGGGGTCTGTGCTGCAGGCTGACCGTACTCAGCGAGGGAATAGCAGGCGGGATCCTCAGTTGGTTCTTTCCTCGGTGGACCATGACCAGGGGAAGTCACTTATGGGCTAAGGCATTCGTGCGTTATCCAGATCCTGACTGGTGAGTCTGTTGTGAATGTCATCTTGTTTAGTTAGCTATTCTGATTTTATTTGGCCTGTGTGTGTGTGTGTGTGTGTATGTATATGTATGTGTGTATGTATATGTATTGTGTGTATGTATATGCATGTGTGTATGTATATGTGTGTATATATGTATGTGTGTATGTATATGTATGTGTGTATGTATGTGTGTGTGTGTATGTGTGTGTGTGTGTGAGCATGTGCACACAGAGGTCAGATGTCGGCCTTGGTGTCATCCTTCAAGATGCTGCCTACCTGGTGTTTTGAGACAGGGTCTCAGTGGCTTGGAGCTCACTGTGTAGGCTTTGTTGACTGGACAAGGAACCAGGCCATTCTCCTCTCTCTATCTCTGAGGAGCTAGGATTACAAGTGTGTGTTACGAAGCCTGGCTTTTTTTTAAACGTAAGTTTTGGGGATTACAGAACTGAACTACCTTCCAGGATCTATAAAGTCCCTTTACTCCCTTGTACGTGCCAACCCCTGCAGTACATGACCTCTGCAGAGTCTCCATCAGCAAGGCCCTCCCCAACAGCCCCCCCACCCCCAGAAACTGTGTAAACTCGTTTCCCCTTGTACCCCTGCCTTTAATTCTGCACTGAAAATGCCATCATTTCTTGTGGGACACGGGAAGCTGCAAACCCATTAGAGCCAGCCTTAATGACCGTGTGGGGCACAAGGCTCGTTTCAGAATCCTATCGCTTACTTCTCAGAGTCTAACATTTCACAGTTTGTAGATGCACTGCGAGCCTAGGGAGGACAAACCTTCATTCTTTGTAAACCATAAGGTCAGTGGCATTCAATCAGAGCAGCAACAGACAGACAGACAGAAGGATGCCTTCTATGACTCTTGCAGGGGGACCCCAAGTAAGATCCTGGCCCTGTATGTGCATGGGAGGTTCTGATTAGTAGTGCAAAGCTGTATCCCCCATCTGTGAACTGGGTCATATATGTAAGAGAGTGCCATCCAGAGCAGCTGTAGCCCCCATCTGTGCACAGGGTCATATGTGTAAGAGCATGCTGTCCAGAGCAGCTCTAGCCCCCATCTGTGTACCGGGTCATATATGTAAGAGTGTGCTGCCCAGAGCAGCTGTAGCCCCCATCTGTGTACCAGGTCATATGTGTAAGAGTGTGCTGTCCAGAGCAGCTGTGGCACCCATCTGTGTACAGGGTCATATGTGTAAGACTGTGCTGCCCAGAGCAGCTGTAGCCCCCATCTGTGTACAAGGTCATATGTGTAAGAGCGTGCTGCCCAGAGCAGCTGTAGCCCCCATCTGTGTACAAGGTCATATGTGTAAGAGCGTGTCATCCTAGAGCAAAGATATATGCAGAGAGAGGACAAGAGCGTTGGCAGTGTCTGGGGCTGGAGCGGGGAGGGTCAGTAGGATGGGCAATGAGAGCCGGAGGTTTAGGGTAGGGCTGGGTTCAAGGAACCTACTTCTTCATGGAAAGTAATCCATCGAGCTCTGGGACTCCAGGTGACCGACTGAAATTCTATTATTCTGCATCGCTCAAAATGTTGCCTGTTTTGCTGTGAGCCTCTGGGGACAGCTCCTAGGGAATCCTGTATCCAGCTCTGTCTTTATCACAGTCATCTGCTGCTGCTGTCATGGTGGGGACAGGCTCCTCCTAAAGCTTTGCCTCTGCACTGGCCATCTGCTCTGCCCAAGCCCATGGTGCTGGCTCCTGTGTGGCTTGTTACCTGTTTGACCAAAACTCATTCCCACAGGGGCTTCTACAGCCACCATGATTGTGGCTGCAAGCATCTGCAACCTCAAGGCCACCATGTTCAGAAGATCTGTGTTTGTAGTGGTGCATGTATCTGGTAGCTTCAGGGATCCTGCCATGGAAGGTCGAGTGAACAGGCCATGGCCTTGAGTGGATGACGGAGTCACCAAGTACTCTAAAGAGGCAAGGGTTCCACAAAATGCCTTTTGGGCCTCCTTCCTGGGCTGCTGGACATGTGTGCATTTTCAAACTCTGTGTGTGTGCGAGTGTGCACGCACGCATGCTTACGTGCATGTAAGTGGACATGCATGTGCGTAGGTACACGCGGGGCACTGAAGACAACCTGAGGTGTGCTTCCTCAGGTACTGTCCACCTCGTGTTTTGAGACAAGTGCCATTTGAAACAGGGTCTCTCACTGGCCTAGGACTTCACCATCTGGTGAGGCTGCCTGGCTAGTGAACCCACTGGGACCCACCTGTCTCCACCTTCACAGTGCTGGGATTACAGGCACATGCTACCATGCCTGAATGTTTTCTCTGTGATTTTAGGGGATCCAACTTGGGTTCTTAGACTTGCATTGCAAACGCTTCTGACTGAGACATCTACCTTGTCCTCATCATCTTAGGAACTGTTGTCTGGAGATTTATTTTTGTTTTATGAATATGGATGACTGTGTACCACATGTGTGCCTGGTGCCCATAGATTCCAGGAGAGGGTGATAGATACCCTGGAACTGGAGTTACAGACAGTTGTTTGCTGTCATGTGGGTACTGGGAATCAACCCTGGGTCCTCTGGAAGAGCAGTCAGTGCTCTTAATTGCTGAGCCATCTCTCTGGCCCCGCAATCTTTTTTAATAAAAGTGAAATACTTTCTTCAAACCAAGTCTTAGACTGGCGAGATCAAAAGCAGGTTAGAGCAATGGCTTTTTATCACATGTTCATCATTTCAGATGAATAATTTCTGTGGAAACTGCCCACTATCTCGGAGTCTCCTGTGAGTGGGGACCAGGTGGATGTCACTGGCGACTTGGGTCTGTAGCCATACTCCCCACTGGATTCTGAGACCCATCCCCTGAAACGCTGGTTTTCCTCATGTCACATTCTACAGCAGAGCCCTTGCACATGGTCCCCACCTGGCTCAGAGGCCACCAGATGTCCCTTCCCTGCTCCGGGGGCTGTGGAAGTCACTCCTGCTCCAGACTCAGCATTTCACTCACCCCCACCTCCATCTAGAAGGACTGGCTTGCAGGACAGTCAGTGCCTTGGGATGGTGTCACTCATAGGCAGTGTGAGAGGCCTGAGAGTGAGTGGGCCTTGCTCAGCTTCTCACTAGGCAGTAGTAATGAACATGGAGTCTTTAATATGACACAGCAAGAGGATAAATAGATAAAGGCACTAATGATGTTTTAAAGCACGGGTTGCTGGCTTTCCACCAATCTTTTCAGACCTGAGGTTTATCCCTGTGGCCTCTCGAATGGGTCAGCGCAGCCCTCACAGTGGGAGACAAGCACTTTCAGGAGCCTGGTCAACACGGATTATGAAAAACTAGCCTGCCATTTCCCAAACACCCGTCGGCACCGCCTGGAGCGGAAGGGGGTCGATTACGAATGGGCTCGCTGCGGACCATGCCATGGATGGCAAACAAATGGAGGGAATTCTGGGTTAACAAAATGTAAATTTCATTCCACGAGAACGTCTCAGTGCCCTGCACTTTTTGTTTTGGAGGAACAAAAGAGTCCCGTGATGCTCTGTGTCCAGGAGACGCTGCTGCCGTGATCTGTGTCCACCACCATTGTCTACAGAAACAGGAGAGGACAACTCTCCCTGCCCCCCACTCCCACCTCCCCACCAAGGTTCCTTACCCAGAATCACACCGTTGGGCTCCTCCGGGGGCTGCCACACAATCCGCACCGCAGTAAGCCTCACTTCAGGGAACACCAGCCGCACAGGGGGACCTGGGGCTGAAGGAAAGCACAGAGAGAGAGTTCTGAGGTCAGCCCGTGCTCTGATGACAGCGTGCTTCTCTTGTGGTGGTCCCACCTTGTCACTTTTTAATCTATGTTTAAAAAATTGATTCACTCTTCTAAAAACAATTTCTTTATTTATGTGTATGTGTCTGTCATGTCTGCTGCGTGTGTGCAGCTGTCTGTCTGGGGAGGCTGGAAGGAGGTGTCAGGTCTCCTGGAGCTGGAAGTACAGGCAGTCATGAGCTGTGCTGCCCCATGTGGGTACCAGGAATTGAACACCAGGAGAACAGCAAGCATTCTTAGATGCTGAGTCACCTCTCCAGTCCCTTATCCTTTATTTTATATCTGACCTTTTATGTGGGTTTTAGGGAATTGAACTCAGGTCCTCACGCCTATTCAGCAGGTGCTTTGCTGATTGTGTCATCGTCCCAGGCCATGTTTTCAATAAAGGGTTTCTGGATCCTCAATGACGCCATGTGAGTCCCTAATGATTCTGAAAAACACACTTTATCTTGAACCCTGACCATCTGGTTTAGAAAACCATGCTTAGAAAGTATACTTGCATAAGGGTATACATAGGTATATATTCATAGGGCAACGCTAGCAGCGGGCCTCCTATGACTCTGAAGTAAGCATTCTAATAACCAGACACCTTCACTGGCTTTGACACTGTAGAGCGGGCAACTATGATGGTTTGTACTGTCAACTTGATGGGATCTACAGTCACCTGGGAGACACACCTCTCCATGTCTGTAGGGTTTCCCAATTGGGTTAACTGAGGTGAGAAGACCCATTCTGAGTATGGGTGACCCCCATCCCACTGGCTGGGGTCCTGGGCTGAATAAAAAGAAGAAGGAGAGCTGATATCTCTCTCTGCTTCCTGACTGTGGATGTCATGTGACCAGCTGCTTCATGCTCCTGCTGCCATGCCTTCCCTGCCACGATGGTCTGTGTGCCTTGGAGCTGTGAGCAGGGTAAACCGTCCTCCCTGAAGCTGCTTTTGTTAGGTATTTGGCTATAGCCACAACAGGGCCAATATAAGGTATCCCTTCACCCCCACCCCACAACCACCAATAACTGTGAAGCACGCTGACAATCAAGGCTTCCTGGCCTATGTCTGCCTCACCTCACCTGCCCTGTCTTAGACACATAAGAGGTGATGCTCACAGATGCGTATAATACTTCTTCTGTGTGGTTCAGCACACCGGCAGTTTAAAGTGCAGTTATGTCTTGTGGAACGATTGAATAATAGGGTCTTAGCCCTCAGAAAATATATTTGCTTAAATGGATAGGCAAGTCAGTGTGTGGCCAGTGCGAGAGCTTCTCGTCGGACTTAATCATGGATTGATTCCCACGCCACGGCTAAGAGCAACCGAAGTGGAATGTGGGGAATGTCCATTCTGGGCGCGTGAGTTTGGATGTGTGTAATGATACCGACACATGGGTGAAATCAATGCCCAAAGGAGGCCACAGGCTTGAACGTCAGGACTAATTCATAATACCAGTGTGACATAGCAATGACCTTCCGAGCCGTCCCTGAGGCTCAACAGATTGTGTCAAAATGGAGAGAGAGAAGACATGTTTACATAAATAATACAGCGATAAAAGAAAGCAATCATTGCCTGACTACATGTGTCCTTTAGAAGAATAATGGCAGTGGACATTGAGGGACCATTTTGAAAACATCTCTACTTGCTTTTCTTTTCTTTCTTTTTCTTTTTTTTTTTTTTGGTTTTTTGAGACAGGGTTTCTCTATGGTTTTGGAGCCTGTCCTGGAACTAGCTCTTGTAGACCAGGCTGGTCTCGAACTCACAGAGATCCTCCTGCCTCTGCCTCCCGAGTGCTGGGATTAAAGGCGTGCGCCACCACCGCCCGGCTTCTACTGGCTTTGCATAGGACTAAGCTGAAGCGTGCACACATGGATGACTGGTACAACCTGCAGTTAATGTGGCTCAGTACCGATTTCCCCTGCCCCCCCAGCCCACTAGCTGCCTTGGGGAAAGCTGAAGGATAATCCCACGGACGCCATGATGATTGTGACTATCAGCGTGACAGGATCTAGAACCAACTATGACACAAACCTCTGGGCATGTCTGTGAGAGATCTTCTGGATTAGGTTAACAGAGGCGGGAAGGCTCATCCTAAGTATGACTGACACCATTCCATGGGTTGGTGTCACACACACTGAATAAAAAGGAGAGCACCAGCGTCCATTTCTCTCTGCTTCCTGACTGTGATTGCCGTATGATCAGCTGCCTCCTGTTCCTGCCACCATGCCTTCCGTGACGGACTGTGTACCCTCAAACTGTGAGCCCCAATCAACCCCCCTCCATAAAAGCTACTTCTCAGGTATTTGGTCATAACAATGAGAGCAGTAATACAGAGCCAAGGCCAGATCCACAAGCTGTGTAAAGAAGGGGGAAGGGGTTCTTTTAATGGAACAAATAGAGTTGTAGCTCGTTATCCATTCCAAGAAGACGCTTAAACAACCCTGTTGTTGTTTCTGTCCTGTCAGACGCTTGCGATCCCAAGGTGGGTGTTTTGCAGATCGTATTTTCCCCCTGACATATTCATTATGGCCTGTTTAATAACGAACGTGTGAAGGAGCTAACCTTTAAGTGTTCGACATCTGCAAAGTGGAAAAACATATTTACTGATGATTTAGACTTCCATAAAAACAAAGCCAACAAGATGTGCTTGTTACGCAAACCTGGAAGCACCAGAGCCTGGGGACCCCGGGTGCTGTCAAACATGCTGCTCTCTGTGCAGAGACATGCAATTAGCGATCTGAATGCAAATGGTGAGACCCGTTAACCTTATGAGAATGGACACAGGTCCAGTGCAGAGTTTTATCTACATCTATAGAGCTGCTACTAACCTGATGGGCTCATGTTTTATAACCTCGCCCATGCTCACTAGCCCTTGCCTATAGCATAGTCAGGCTTGAGATTCTGCACAATCCATAATCAGGTTGTAAACCCTCTCCAGGCTCAAATTGGCCACGTAAATGCCAAGTGACTGGAAAACAATTTTGTTTTGTTTCCCTCAACTGGAAAAAAGAAAGTGGTTGAAAATTCACATTAAAAACAACTGCAGTCCAAATGGTTTGGATTGGAAAACTAAGGCAGAAGGCAGCAGGGCCAGCCATGTACTCACTGTCATCTTTGGTGCGCTCCAGGATGAGGGGCGAGCTAGGGACTCCGTTCCCGATCCGGGTGAAGGCCAGCACCTGCAGCTCATACACCACGAACTTGCGCAGGCCAGCCAGCAGGGCCGACTGCGTGTGGTTCCCTCGCACCACGTGGCTTCTGGGCTCTGGATCCAGGTCTTTGGCACGGTACAGAATCTGAAGCATCAACACACACATGCAGATGGTTACAGCTAAGTGCGTGCTCAGAAGGGGACTTCTTGTGCACAGGGTACCAGCTCAGAACTAACTGACGAGGACCACCCAACCGTGGTTTCTCCACAATGGCAGCTGCACTGAGGGAGATTTGGATCTCATTTCTATTCACTGGAATCAAGGGGGAAGGCGACCATGAGGCAACTAGACTTTAGAAGAATGGCTGGAGTCACACAGCTCTGCCTACAGCTTGGAGATTTGGCTGCCTGGAAACAGTTTGGCAAGATCTGAGGCTCTCAACTATAGCTGTGCCAAATGCTCTACTGAAGCATGGGCTTGGTATTGGGCTTAGGCTTCTTGCTTCCTATAAATAGAGCTTGGGACTGTGAGGGTCCGAGGCTTGCCCCTAGGTCATAGGGATGTACTGAGATGTGCTCCTTCAGGGCCTCCTCCTTCTCTCCTCTGTCCTCCCTCTAAGCTCACATTGTCACCTCCCCTCCCCAGGCGGAGGCCATTTGTTTGTTTCCCAGCTTCCCAGACCCGAAATAATCATACAGAAATGATACTAATTACAATACTGTTTGGCCAGTAGCTTAACCATATTTCTACCTACCTCTTACATCTTAAATTAACCCATTTCTATTATTCTGTGTATTACCACGAGGCTCATGGTTTATTGGCAAGGTTCTGAGGCATCTGTCTCCTTTGGCAGCTACATGGTGTCTCACTGACTGCCTACTCTCTCTCTCTATCTTTTCTCGCCTGGCTATATTCTGTTAAGCCATTGGCTGAAAGCAGATTCTTTATTAACCAATGTCAATACATATACAGAAGGACTTCCTGCATCCCTCCCCCCTCCCCAGAACTGTTCTCCAAGACAAGTGATCTATAGGTCTTAAGAGAGAGCCACTGGACAGACATTTGGAATGAGCAAGGAAACATTTCCTCGTGGAAACCAGGAGGTGCAGCAAAGAGCTTTGTCCACCGAACGCACCCAATGGGACTGCTGTGCAGCAGGAGACTTGCCAGTGCTGGGCTTCCTTATACACTCTGGATTGCTATGTTCCTGAACAGAGCCATTAGAATAGTTATGGAGAGGGAATGCAGATGAGCAGGCCAGAGGCAAGCAGTTGGGATTTAATGACACAAAGATAACCTGGCCTGGTGGGTAAGCATCTCATTCAGCACTTCGCAAGGCCAGGCAGGAAGGCTGCTATGAGTTCAAGGTCAGTTGCTACACAGTGCATTCCAGGTCAGCCCGAATTATAGTGTGAGATCCTGTCTGATAATAAATAGGTATTCCCCACCAGCCCCTAAAGCAGAGAAAAGCCATAAAAAACAGAAACAGTTACTGAAAGATGAGAAGAGAATGCCTAAAATCCATTGAGGATATATGGAAGGCATTTTGTTGTTATTGTACTAGCGACTGAATCCAGAGACTCATAAAAGCTAGACAAGCAAGTGGTCATCAAGCCACACCACAGCCTCTCACTGGGGGATTCTAGACAGGTGCTCTACCACTGAGCCACACCCCAGCCCCTCACTGGGGGATTCTAGGCAGGGGCTCTACTGCTGAGCCACACCCCAGCCCCTCACTGGGGGATTCTAGGGAGGTGCTCTACCGCTGGGCCACACCCCCGCTCCTCACTGGGGGATTCTAGGCAGGTGCTCTACCACTAAGTCACACCCCAGCCCCTCACTGGGGGATTCTAGGCAGGTGTTCCACCATTCCAGTCCAACTGCTCATCCCATTAGAGCAGCATCACACTAGTGACAATATCCAGAGAAGCCCATTGTGCTGCTTGGGAGACTGGAACTAGAGACAGAGACAGAGAATTATACTGGTCACCTCTGAGAGAGGAGAAAGAAATAGGCAGTTTTGAAGAGTCTGGGTAGCAGCTTAGAAGACGGCACCGGGAGAAGTTAGGGTAAGTCCAACTCTAGCAGAGGACAGCCCTGCCTAGATCCACGACAAATCAGCACTCTGAAGAAGCAGAGACTGTTGGGGAATGTCATTTTCAGCTGTGTGACTTTTGTTTATACTGCATTTGTTTGACTCTGTGAAGCTGTGATTCTTTACCTGTCTAAAACACTTGATGGTCCTAATAAAGAGCTGGACAGCCAATAGTGAGACAGGAGCAAGAACAGGCAGGGCTGTAGGCAGAGGGTAGAAACAGAAGGAGAAATCTGGGAGGAGAGAAAAAGAGCAACAAGAGAACGAGGGGAGAAGAACAACGGGGCCAGTCACCCAGCTGCACAGCAGGCCACGGAGAAAGAAGTAAAGAAAGGTATACAGAAACAGAGAAAGATAAAAGTCCAGAGCAAAAAAGGTAGACGGGTTAACATAAGATAGGAAAAGCTGGCAAGAAACAAGCCAAGCTAAGGCCAGGCTTCATAACTAAGAATAAGCCTCTGTGTGTGATTTATTTGAGAGCTGAGTGGTGGGTCCTTCAAAAAGCCAAAAGAGTAAAACATCCCATGAGATCATTTCCCAGAAGCCATTAATTTCTCCTAGTAACTCTGGGAAGTGACCACTGCGGTCATTTTCACTTGACAGTAGGTGACAGAAGATGCTGAACTCATTCATAGTCGAGGGTGCAGGGAATCTTAGCCAGAGCAGGCAGAGACAGGGCCTGGCGTGCTGGTCAGGGTCCCATTCGCTTTGCTTCCTGACTGATGTCTGGAAAGCACTTCTGGTTCATCTCTCCCAGATAAGACAGCTGATGACATCAGGAACTGGCGAGGGACAGACCCATGGCCCCGTCCCACCAGTCCCAAAGGTAGAACAGAGTCACCATAAACATGTACCTTGTAGCCCAGGATGAGCCCATTCTGGTCCTGCTCAGGGACTGAAGCCCAAGTCAGTAGGATCTGGGTGGAGCTCACAGCCTCAGCAGACACATTTTCAGGAGCGGCTGAAGGGACTGCAAAAGAACATGTCACATGATTGGCACCAGCCGTCTCTAGCCCTCTATGAATGGAGGGGCATTTACACACACACACACACACACACACACACACACACACAGATAGAGAGACAGACAGACAGACAGGCAGACACAAACACACAGAGACACACACATACCCCATCATGCTGTTCTTGAAACAGCAGTGGTTCTGAGCATTCTGTCAATCATATAAGCCTGCAGGTGCATAGCACACATGTAAATCTCTTTAATATGAGCAACAAATTCCGTAAATCCTGGGTATTTAGAACTCAATTCTACCTGAGCCCGGCCAGCAAGAAAATGCTCTCCGTCTGTTTCGGGTAATAACTTAAAGAGCTGCAGGCTTTTGCTTCGAATAGGAATTCCTTGATATCGGATGGATACTAGCTCACTGAGACTGACCAACATGAAGGCTCTTGAGGGTTGGACAGAGGAGGTGGATTGGTGGTGATGGACAGAGGGGCCAGACCCTGGGGATGATGTTTGCTATGTATGGGTGGGGGAAACGAGGGGAGCCCTGTCTCATCATGTGTCTCAGGTTCCTGAGAATAACCCCTTGTTATCAGAAGCAGGTGTTATTTGTGCCTTTCTGCTGGGGATGGAACTGGGGGCCTCAAGCATGCTCAGCAAGCATTCTACTACTGGGCTGCAGTCCTGCATCTGGAAATCTAAGGCTGAAGAAAGTAACATTTTATTATAGTTATTATAGGATGTGTGTGTGCGCGTGTGCGCGTGCACGCACACGAGCACACATGTACATGCAGAGACCAGAAGCCAACCGTGGTTTTTGTTCTTTATTCATAATCCACTTTATTTTTTTGAAACAAGTCCTATCAATGGCCTGGGGGCTCACATATTAATCTAGGCTAGGGGGCCACTGAGCCAATAAGCCCAGATGATCCTCCTGTCTCCACCTCCCCAACGCTGGGATTGCACTGTGGACTACAACATATAGCTTTTATTTTTAAGATTTATTTATTATGTATATAGTGTTCTGACTCCATGTATCCTTGCCTGCCAGAAGAGGACACCAGATCTCATTACAGATGGTTGTGAGTCACTATGTGGTTGCTAGGAACTGAACTCAGGACCTGTGGAAGAGCAGCCAGCGCTCTTAACCTCTGAGTCATCTCTCCAGCTCCCAACATCTAGCTTTTAACAAGGGTTTGCTGCTCTAACTCAGGTCCTAACTCAGCTACTTTATTGACTGAGACATCATCCTGGCTTTATTATCTGTTTTTGAGATGGGACTTGCTAGATGTCAGTCTGGCCTGCAACTCACAATCCAGGCTGGCCTCAAACAATCTTCCTCTCTCACTTTCCATTCCATTTCATTTAAAGGACTGTTTTGTTACAGGATTGTTCAAGAGGCAGTCGTTGTGGTTTTTGACCCTTGTGTATGGAATGCAGTTCTCCTGCCTTCGGGCAATCTTGCCTCATTTGGTTTTCTTTGTTGGCACTGACTGTCTCCTGACTGTCTTGATGGGAGTTCAGGAATCCAACACGATGTGAATATGAGGAGCAATGAACTTCACAGACAGGTTTTTTCCTCTACAGTCCATCTACTCTGGGGCCTATGGGCCACATGTGTCCCGCAATAGCTATGAATATAGTCCAACATGTTTGTAGACGGCAATATATCCTAATGTCGAGATGTTGGACACTATCATATAAATCACCACTGCTTCAGGAATTTGCTTCTGGATCCGTTTCCATGCCAAACCCACCCACACAGGAGAGGATGGAGCAGGGATAGTTCTATAGTGGTCAGATGATGCACTGCTTAAAAGGGTATCTGGACAGAGGAGAAGGCTCCCTTGGACGTGGGCCTCAAGGTCACACCCTGTCCTGGGGCTTCCCTGCTGAAGAAGGGGGCATATTTCAAGGTCGTCACATCTTTGATTTATGACAGAGCTTGGGCACCTGTCTTTGCAGTGCTGAGTGGGGTGGGCCGCTCTGCCCGCGAGGCAAGAAACCTTTGTAGACACTACAGCCATGCAAAGACCTTGGCATGAGCCACAGAGGCATCAGAGGCAGCCAAGGACCCAGGACAGAGCCTCAAGTAGAGTACAGGCGCATGGACACCCGGACCCAGGCTCAGGATTCCTGAACTGTGAAAGAACATGCTTGTTACTCAAGCTCCCAATTGAGATGTTTCCTTTTATCATGTCTGTTTATGTGTGCACATGTGCACAATTGTGTTTGTACTTGTACATGTGTGTGTTTGTCTAAGCCAGAGTTCAACTTTGGAGAGCACTTCTCAGGCAGTGCCCACCTTGGTTTTTTTTTTTTTTACCTGGGCCTTGCTGATTTAGTATGTGGACTGGACAGCGAGGCCCAGGGAGCCTCCTGTCTCCATCTCCCTAGAGCAGAAATTACAGGCGCACACCACTGTGTCTGGCTTTTCTACCTGGGTTTTGGAGTTTGAACTCGGGTCCCTTATTTCCAGTCAACGTTTTACCAAATGAGCTGCCTCTCCAACCTCTAATGAAAACATTCAGACAAACTACCATTACCCATAAAGGCCTTAGACAATTGATGAGCTGGATTAGGTCAATGCTATAGCCAGCAGGGCCTATAGAAAGAGAAGGGAGACAGGGGAAAGGAGGGTCCCATTCAAGTCATAGGCTAACAGGGCAAGCTGCTGGGATGACACTAGGTATGGGGTGGCATCAACTTTTGCCTCTTTCTCCACCTCAGGGAATCTTCCAGTAAGGGAAATCATGGCAGAAGTTTCTGGCTTTTCACCCTGAGAAACGCGAGCTTCCTGTCCAGCCCCACAGAGGTGGCATCTTGCGGCTTCCCTCCTAGATACATGAAGAACCCTCTCGTAACCACTCAACCTCTGATCACGAGCCAGGACACCCTCAAATGTGTCTTTGATCATGCCCCTGAAAAAGAAAGTTGGATGTGTGCTCCCTCAACCCGTGCTCTAAGGGAGCCCGATAAACTCATGGACTCCCCAGGCTGAACTTAGGTGGAATCATCACTTTGGTTTGTGGGTGGTGCACAGTCTGGGATGAGCAATGTTTGTTGCTGTTTCCCTAAAAGGCATTAATGTGACAATCACCGATGACTTGACTCGGTTCTCCGAAGTATGGGACTTGTCTATGCCAGAAACCTTGCAGGCACATCTTGCTGTGCTCTACCTGTAGGGGCTCCCTGGGGACCTCAAATGCTACTATGGCTTTGTCTGGAAAATGGCCTACATAGATGCTTACTTTACTTCAGTTTTGAAAAAGTGATGAACAGTCCCTTGGCCCACTAAGGATGAAGGAGTTGCTATCGTTACAAGCACGGAAGCCTGCCATTTATCAGACTCCATTTCCTGACTTGATTTAAAATAAGATTGCAAATCCCCAACATGTATGCCTGCTACATTTGTTCTGTGTTCCGAAAACTGTCCCTGTCTGTAAAGAGAGAGAGGCCATCGTCATAGCAACCCAATTGGTCCACCTCTTGGACCCCTACCTGTTTTCCTGTAAGGCTAATCTTGGCAGCTCTAAGCGCCCACTTCTCGCTCCAGACCCTCAAATCACTGTTGATTTTCTCAGATGTGGTAATGCTGGCATTCACTCACAGGAGGCCTGGCTGCATCCGAAAAGAGCCAGGGCAGCCTAGTTGGTGACTTAGCGCTGAGCTTTGAACCTTGCTGTTTCCTACCTGGAGAGAGCCTGCTGGGTAGGGCTATTAGGAACAGGAAATGACATATTGCTAGACTGAAATTTCAGCTAATTCAAATTCTCCCGAGACAAAGTCTACCATTTTTTTTTAAGATGCGAAGAATTGTACCCATTATCTGTTCTGAGGTACAATTCACTTCTTTTCCAATTCATCTTAAGTTCTGATATATTCTTAGAAATTCCCCTTCCGTCAAAGCCCAAATCGTCCAGCATGCCTGTTTTCTCTTTCTCCATCTGTTTTTGTCTTCAGGGACGTCTCCAGGCTGTTCACCGCTGCTCCTTGTGGTACTTCTCTAGAGTTCTTAGTTCTCATTTATCTTTATAATATGTCACAGGATGTCCCAGAACCCATTAGACCACACTTCAAACTATTATTAAACTGCATTTAAAACTGTTCAAAAAGTGGTTCAAATTGTTTGGTTTTGTTGCTAACCAGACCCTTTGGGGCATTTCTGCGGATTATAAGATTATTCTTTATTAAGATTATTTTTTAATGTGTGTGTATAAGTGCACACATGCAAACATATTTGTGAGTAGGACTTCACATGCCATAGAATGCATGTGACAGTCAGAGGACAGACAGCCTGTAGCAATCCCTCTATTCTGTGGGTCCTAGGGATAGAACTCAGGTTGTCAGGCTTGGCAGCAAGTGCCTTTATCTGATGAGCCATCTTGCTTGCCCTGTGACATTTTTAAGTCCCAGGGAAGATTGTTTTGATAGACTGAGACTGTCTAGACAGAGGTCAGTGGCTTTGAGTTCCTCCCCAGATCACTCCATTGCATACTCCCCATGCCACAGGGCCAGCTCTTGAAATCAGCCCCTGCAACTCTGTGCCAAATGAGAATAATGAGCAACGCCCATCAGGATGGCTCTCTTTACCAGGAGGGTAAGTGATAAGAATTGGTGGAGCCACAGATGTTAGTGAGTCAAACCCACATAACAGGGACTGGGGCTATAGCTGAGTTCGTAGAGAGCTTAACCAAGCCTGGATGAAAGCCCAAGGTCTGACCTCTAGCACTGCAGAAACTGGGTGTGGTGTTAATCCACCTGTAATTCCAGCACCAGGAAGAGAGAGAGAGAGAGAGAGAGAGAGAGAGAGAGAGAGAGAGAGAG